>NW_006238923.1:6596348-6596771 GCF_000375325.1 Capsella rubella
TGATAAGTGATATTACGTGTTTATTTTTTAAACTAATCAAAACATTTATAACTGTTTGCTTAGAGATGTTAAATCGGATTTGGGTTTGGCTTTAGTTTGAATTGTTTTATGTGTAGTTTAGAATGGAAAACCCGTCCTGTCCCTTTCCGTTTTGCCCTGACCCGTCCTGTCCCACCCCGCCCCGTCTCGTCCCGTCTTCTATCTGTCATAAAATTTCTGTCCCATAATCATATCTTTTTAAAACATAATCATTTGCCAATGTTTATTATAAGAAACTTGGTAAAAGATTTAGACGAGATACCCGTATTCCTCGTTTAAATATTTATTTTTATCAAACTAACAAAAATCTAATTATCAATCTAAGTCACATGCTCCCACCATTTTCATTCACAAGGCACTGTCTGTAATCCTAGCATACACAAT
>NW_006238923.1:6596871-6597690 GCF_000375325.1 Capsella rubella
CTTATTACTTTCTTCAATTCAAAGATTCATGTTTTAGCCTTTTTGTTTTCTAAAGATTTAGGTATTTCTATTTTTTTTAATACATGGATTTATTGTAGTTTTGTTATCCGAAGTATACGTTATCTTCTTGTACCCGTCATTTCATGTCTAAATATTTGAAATACATAGGAAAGTGGAAATTAAATTTAGCAATTTAAATTACATGTCCCCGTATCGTACTCGTAGTTTTATATTTGATAGTTGAAAGTGAATTTAACTTTATGACCGTGTCTCATAACAATTATATCTAATCATGTTTTGTTTTTTATGAGAAATAATTCAGATAATGTTTGTTTTCGAATTATATGTAACTAAATATAATTTTAATATATGTAAAATTTCATATAATCGTCCAAAAGTAGATTATACAAGTCATGGCAACCACAAACTTTCATTTATTTGTTTTCAATTAGATTAAATCATAAAAATATAATCCATTTATTATTTAAAAATTGGTAATAAGTCGTTAAAATAATTTAAATGTGATATATCCACTTGTTATTTAGTTTTAATCTTAATAGAAATTCTATATGTTTATAATCTCAAAATGTAGTTTATGATTTGATAAAACAATTATTTAATATTTGATAATAGTAATGATATGAAAATTGCCAATGGATGAAGATTTATTTTGTTAAGATTTTGTGAATTTAATAAGAAAAAAAAAGTTTAGAATAATCATTAACTAACTGTTTGACCAAATAAAAAATCATTAACTAATTGAATTAATGATAAATTTTGTAGATATCTTTGGTGCTATAATTGCTAGATTGCTTTTTG
>NW_006238923.1:6597818-6668158 GCF_000375325.1 Capsella rubella
TTAAAAAATTTGATGATATGATCAGTTATGTATATATACTATGTAGAATTTGATTAGTTGATTATTTCATATGCTAACATATTTTTTTTATCTTTTTATTTTTCTAAAAAAATGTTATCTTTGTTTTTTTAGATATATGATGATTTTGTTTTATTAGATTTCATTCTATATAAATTATTAATTTCGAAATTATATTAAAATATAAAATTAATATTAAATATGTTTATGTATATTCAAAATAGATATGTTAACATATATTTAATTTTGAATTTAATTGTCCACTTTTTATGGTAAAAGATTATTATGATTTCCATAAATATAGATAGTTTTTGTTTTTGTTTTTTTTTTTTTTTTTTTTTTGCTGTCATTAATTATGTTTGGCAAATGGTTTTATTTTCATGAAATTGTTTTTTAAAATTGGGGGGTGTTTGGCTTCAAGTTGTCCTTCCCAATTAATAGTATAGATAGTGAATTAGTTAAATTTGGGTATTGTATACAGTTATAATATAATTTATTTTAAAATTTTAAATATGCGGTTAACCGAGCGTTTAACCGTACGGTTAACCGACGATTAATTACGGTTAATTATGGTTACGGTTAATTAACGGTTACGATTATTATTATTTTTTAACCGTAACTAATTTACTTTTACGGTTAACGGTTACAATTTTTAACCATTTTATACGGTTACGGTCCGGTTACGGTTGATAAACGGTCCGGTTACGGTTAAAAATACGGTTAAGGTTAGCTTTTGGTCATGCCTATACAGCGACGTCCTACATTTTGTGAAGTGACAACGCTATTTAGTTCCGTAATAAACTGGAAAAGTCAAGGTTAATAAGGTAAATATACTTTTTCCGTTCCTAACTGACAGATTCTTTCAAGGCAAAAAGGCAAAACACAAGGGGAAAAAAAAAAAAAAAAACCACCTTTTTTTTTTCTTCTTCAACATCGTTCTTTCTTCTTCGCGACTCCGGTCGGGGAAAAAAAAATCGCCTCGCCGTAACCGTATTCTCAGCTCTAATGACCGACCCAGAGGTAAAAATCCCATTTTTAATCCCTTAATCTCCGGCGTTCTCGACTTCACATTCCGAATTGAAATGGACAAAATAAAAAATGCTTTTTTTTTCTTCTCTGTTTCGTTTAGGTTTCATTTCTCTTAACGAAGAGCTGTTGTCTCTGATTTCGTTTTCTGCTATCGTGTATTGATCCGAATCGGTGTTTCGGTTATGGGTTTTGTATTTTTCATTTCTGGGTTTGCATTTTTGCGATGAATTATTTCGTTTTCTTCAGCAGAAATTAACCGCCTTGAAGAAGGCTTACGCGGATACGATACTGAACACGGCCAAGGAGGCGGCGGCGCGTGTGCTGATATCCGAGAAGAAAGCTCGCGGGTTTCAGCAAGAGCTCGCCGCGGTTAGAGATGAGGCTCTCCGTACCTGTCTTAGGCTTAAACAGATGTATGATTCCAAGGTAATTTTACGAAATGTAGATTTGTTTCTGTCAAGTCTTAAACTTGAGAAATTTTTCCAAGTTGTTTCATGAGCTGATGTTTTCACATTGATTTGAGGATCAAGTTTTGACATTTATGAGCTTTGTGTGGTGACAATGAGCTGTGTTCTTTGCATCCTTGGAATATCTTCCATCCAGTTTCAGAATTATATGCTTTGGACACCTTTTCTTCGTTGTGTGTTTTGCTCCACTGAAAGCGCTGTTGAGAATTTTTTTTGTGAATTATTTATCTGGAGTCTCCAGACTGGAGATTACACTTGGTTAGTTTTTTATGTACCTCAACTCAATTTATATTATGATGAATTAGCCTTGGAAGGATGTCATTTTTGATTTCCATAGACTCACATAGAATAGATCTTATAGTAGTTCAAATGCTGTTTTGGAAAGAGATTTTATTGGTTAGTTCTTTGCTCACCCGTCTATAAAACTAATGGTCATTGTAGAGCAGAGCATAGTGTGTCAAATAAATGTTAGGAGTAAACTGTGAATCAACCATAAATTTGATGAGTATCTGTAGGGATGACCTAGGTAGTTTGAGAAGCTGCTCTTTGGTTTACACTTATTACAGCAACTCACAGTTTGATCGAAGCAGTTTAGCTTGACACTGTAGCACATTTTCTTGAGGATAGAGTTCATAATCACTATATTGCATTTTCTTCTTCAAATCTATTTCATTGAGAAATCTGTGACAATAGGTCAAGGAGGCAGAAACTATTTCTTTGAAGAAGCAGCAAAAGATTGAGGAACTTGAAGCTCAACTTGGAGAAGCTGAAGACATAGTAGGAGAGCTAAGGACGGAATTAAGAGAATCACGTTATCTCCTGGAGAAATTGACAAACGATCGTAAAACAAATCCTAGCAACGAGGAATTAAGCACCAACAAAGCAGTTTCTTTAGAAGTGCGTGAGGACTCTAGCAACCATGAGAGATCAGTTGTGGCTAATGGGATCAAACCACATATGAGTGACAGAGATATTAGTATTAAACGGTGTTCTTTTAAGGAGAATAAAGATCCTTGTCTTCATACTCTTCCTTCCATACTAAGTAGACGCAGAGAAGTTGAGACCGTAGAAAGGAACACAGCCAGTGGAGATTGTGCTGATGTTGTGAAATCACCTACAGACGCAAGGAAGGAAGAAGAGAAAGAGATTGATATTGAGCATTCTACACCTTTGTCGCCTTCGAAGAAATCGTGTATCAACTTCTTGTATAAGAGGAAGCGTACCAAGGATGGAAGAAGCAGCAGCAGCAGCCCTGAAAGAGGAGGTTCCTCCTCACAAGATGATGATGACGATGAGATGAGAAACCAGAGACAAAAGACTGGTGAGAAAGACAACAGTTACTTGGAATCTTTCACCGGTACAGAACCATCTCGTGATAGTCGACGTGTAGCTCAGGTTGCTCGTCAGGTCAGTAAATCTAAATAAGTAAAATATACATAGTTTGATTGTGGAGAAGTTTTGTTTTCTTCTTGATGTGACAGGTTCTGATCACTGTCCATGTGTTTTATATTACCATTCTCTGTAATAAAAGTTGACTTGAAAATTTCGTTGGTGTTCAAGATTCTGACCTCTTGTTTTGTTGTTGTTTCTTTGTTGGCATAGCTTTTACCGTTCTCGGAGAAGAAAGTGTTGCATCAGAGTCAGTGTGATGATGTTCCTTGACTCACAAGTATTTATGGAAGATCCTATCATCCATCCGAGGGCTAAGAATGGTTGATTAGAGAAATTAGCTGTACTAGTAAAAAGATTGGTAGCGTAGATACACATCCATTCTCAAGCTTTATAAACTAATGGAAAAAAAGCTAATTTTGGTCGTTAATTTAGATATGTTCTCACAGCTAATCCATCCGAGGTCGTTTCTCTCTATACATTGACTAATCCAAAACCACCAATGCTAGTTTTGAAATTCAACAAACATAAATATATATATACATTACTTACACATGCCCGGCTTTGATTTTCTCCGAGCCTTAAGGTTTAAGAACTGAGCAATTTCCCACTATCCCACTTTCTTTTTTTAATGAGAAAAGCAGATTCTATTTGTTTTTCTTCGAGAACCTTTTGTAACAAAGAAAAGTCATATAGCTTGAATATATCGAATATCGACTTATCAGGGTCTTGCGAAGTTTCCTCAATGCGCCGTTACCTTTATTCTATAAAACTCTTCTATATTTCCACGAGAGATTCTTTTATATTAGAATAATATCGTTCTGTGTGTGTGTTTTGAAGGTTCCAGATGATTATAAAAGTAAAGTTAAAAGACGAAGAAGCAAATCAATAGAAGTCATATTTGTTCAAGAACGTAAGGTTTGACCACGCACACAAGATAAACACGTCTCTTGATGTATATATAAACACAAATATAGAAAATGAGAGAGAATCACAAGCACCTTAAAATAATTACTCATTAGCTTTTGGTTTGTATTCGATCAACTCAAACTCATCATCACAAGCTTAATGGACGGAACATCGTGGGCTGACCAATGGGACAATAGCGGCGACTCAGCCAAAGGAGGCCGAACGGGGGGAGGGGCAGTCGTCAGAAGCGGCGGAGGTGGAACAAAGTCGAACTCCAACACGGCTAAGTACAAGGAGAAAATGGGACAAGGTTTCGACAAGACCAAAGCTGTAGCTTCTTCTGGTTTCAAGAAGCTCAAGACTGGTTCTGCTATTGGTTTTCGCTGGGTCAAGGACAAGTATCACAAAACCACTCACAAATAGTAAAGTTTATCAAACTCCCATCTAGAGAGTTGCATGTGTATTATTTATTCACTTTGGCAAATATTATGCCTGTTGTATATCTTTTTTTTGTTTTTTTTTTTTTTTTTAGTTTGTTTGATTGATATATACATATGTTGTATTCATGTGATTTAATTAAATTGATTTAATTAAATAGATACAATGTATATATATATATATACGCATATAATTAGTTCATCAACTTAAAAATGTGATTTTTAAGAAAAAAAAAGACGTGGAGGGAAAAATTCCCTCGCCTTTTGCACAAATCCGCTAGCATTTAATCTTAATGACCGGCGAATCAGAAACCCTAATTAGCGGTTACCGCCGTTAGAATGATTTGACGGCGATCGAGGAGGAGGAGGAGAAGAAGATGTCGATAGAGATGCCAAGAGGTTTACCATTTGCCGTCGACACATTTGGGCCGTACACGACGACGAAGAGAAGAAAGAGACATCATTTCTTAACTCACGCTCACAAAGATCACACCGTTGGGATTTCTCCTTCTAACATCGTCTTCCCCATTTACTCTACTTCCCTCACCATCTCTCTTCTTCTTCTACGTCACCCTCAGGTCTTTCAATCAGTAACCTCTCTCTTTTTATCTCTTCGTGTGTATTCGTTCTCTGTTGGTCTCAGTGAGAATTGTGTGTGTAGCTTGATGAGTCCTTCTTCGTGAGAATTGAAATTGGGAAATCAGTGATTGTTGATGATCAAGATGGTGAATTTAAGGTTATTGCTTATGATGCCAATCATTGTCCTGGTATGTTGTTCCTCTGTAGCTTTCAAAATTGTTTTTGATTTGTTAAATTGAGATCCCTATTTTGATGAATTTCATCACTTTGAAAACTTCAGGAGCCGTCATGTTCTTGTTTGAAGGAAGTTTCGGTAACATACTTCACACTGGTGATTGTAGGCTTACACTGGATTGCCTACAGAGTCTGCCTGAGAAATTTGTGGCAAGTAGACATGGCATGGCTCCAGAATGCTCTCTTGATTACGTTTTCTTGGATTGTACATTTGGGAAATCCTCTCACTCTCAGAGGTTTCCTAGTAAGCATTCAGCTATTAGACAGGTGATTTGGCTTAATCTTTTCACCTTTTCTTCATGCATTGGAACGGTTTCTCTATTTTTCATTGTGGTTTCTTTGCTCATGGAATCAGATCATCAATTGCATATGGAACCACCCAGATGCACCAGTTGTTTATCTTGCTTGTGATATGTTGGGCCAAGAGGATGTTCTGTTAGAAGTTTCTAGAACTTTTGGCTCTAAGATATATGTGGACAAAGCTACAAACTTGGAGTGTTTCAGATCGTTAATGATTATAGTTCCTGAAATTGTCTCTGAGGATCCTTCTTCCCGGTTTCACATATTCAGTGGGTTCCCTAAACTGTATGAAAGAACAAGTGCCAAACTTGCTGAAGCCAGATCGAAACATCAGAGTGAACCTCTTATCATCCGCCCTTCAGCTCAGTGGTATGTTTGTGATGAAGAAGATTATTTGGAAAATGGAAGTCAGATTCAAAAGCAGAGAAAAGTTAGGTTTAGTGAAGCTGTCAAGGATGAGTTTGGTCTTTGGCATGTGTGCTACTCAATGCATTCATCTCGTGAAGAATTGGAAGCAGCGATGCGGCTTCTTTCTCCGAAATGGGTTGTATCAACAGTTCCTTCTTGTAGAGCAATGGAACTGAACTATGTGAAGAAAAACTGTTTTATCAGTCGGTTTTCGCCTGAGGATCCTTTCTGGAAGCTTCTAGACATCGACATGGAAGTTTCTCCAGTTCCAGCAGCTGATACTCACACAGTAGCTCTTAGTTGCTGTCTCATGAGTGAAGAAGTTAGTGTTGATTCAGCAAAATCGAAGCTAGAACCTGTAATTGAATCGTCTAGCACGAAGAAGAAGCTTCTAAGTTTATCCCCTGAAAAAAATCTTCCTGTAACACTGTTTGGGAGAGCAAGGCTAAGTTCTCAGTTATCTGACCAACTACATGAGAGAAAAGTCATACACACTCGGTCTGTATACACCAAAACCTCACCGGTATTGGAAAAGCTGAGTGTAGAGGAAGTAATTGGGTCTTTACAAGATGATGATACTAAAGAAGAAGCAGTAGAGAAGGAGTCTGGTAGAAGCACTTCTTCTTCTTCAAAGGAGATTTGCAAGGATCTTAGTGGGGATTTGATAAAACTATACAGATCAATGAACGCGCCTGTGCCCCGGCCGCTACCATCATTGATGGAGCTTATGAACGCTAGGAAACGCTCTCGGAATCGCTTGAGTTTCTAGCAATTCAAAACATACACAATAGTGCATGTTTTTATATCCGCCTGCATTTGACATCCTAGTCTAATGATCACATTTACAGTCTCAATCCCTCAAAAGATATACATAATTTTTTCCTTTGTTTGAGAATACAGTTTGTAATGATTGTAACATTGATTATTTTTCCATTGTAACCATTTATTATAACTTAAGTCACAATTTTTTTTAAAAGAAATTCTAAGATATGCATGGCTTTTATCAAAAACAAAAACCATAATAATAAATAAATTAATAAGGATAATTATGATTTGATATACATACACAATCTTGCACCTCTATAAATAAATAAAATCAGATCAACCGTAATCCTGCGGTCTCAGATGCTGGCACAATCAAAGCATGTGTAACCATAGTCACGTTGGATGAATCAGTACGAACATTCTCGATTACTTGGCTCGCGGGCTACGTCATGGAAGATGAAGGGCTTAGTAGTAGAGAAGACGTTAATGATCTTCTGGTGGAAGCAGGTTTATCCTCCCGAACACTATTTGTTTGCTTTGACCGACGTAGCCAACGATCGTATCATCGAAGTCACTTACTCAGTTGATTATAGCACAGATTGTGCTTTGTATCTCAAATTGAATTGTTGTGATCATCTTTCCTTTGACGATACCGTTAATTATATAAGCTTTAGACCCACAACCGAGCTAGCTGTCAAGTCTCTTACCAAGAAACTATACTATAAGAATAGCTCTATAGGTGATGAGTGCACAATTTGTTTGGAAGAGTTCAAGGATGGAGCAAGAGTTGTGACTTTACCATGTGGACATGAGTTTGACGATAAGTGAATTGTACAGTGGTTTGCGACCAGTCACTTTTGTCCATTGTGTCGTTTCGAGTTTCCTCCTGAAGATCGAGGGTTAGATTGACAAATTGTCTTAACGTTTGTTGTTAGTTTAATTTAGTTCTATAATTCCCCCAATATGTTAAAACTTAAAAGTCGTCTTGTCGAATTAACATACGTTAAACAGCCTTTTGATTTTGTTTTCCTTTTTTTTCTGGTTTAAGAAACAAAAGCATGAGAGTAGTGTGATGACTCTCTTAAACATTGTCTTTTGTATTAACCCCAAAACAAAAACAAAAAACGAATGAGCAAAAAAACTTAGATGAGGTATATTAACAGAAAATGTTAGCTAAGGGTCTTGGCTCTCTCTCCCTCTCTATATATATACATTCAAAGTAGAGAAGAAAGGTTTTCAGATTCTGATTTCATCCGTTTTGAAGATTGAATATCATTGACAGAAGAATCATCATGACTTGATGATGATGATGATGTATCAATGTTTTCTTCAACAAGCTTTCTCTTGTTAGAAAGGCTTCTTAAGGTTTTGCATTCCTCACTTTCATTTCTCATTATAAGTTGTTTAATTCGCTTTACATCAGCTAGTTTCACCGGTTTCAACAAGAAGTCCTCTGCTCCTTCCTTGAGACATCTGTATATAGAAGAAGAAGATTATTAGCCTCATAGTTTAACATTACCAAAAATATGATCTGACTTGTATGAGTAGACATAACACGATCACTTACTCTTCTATACGAGGTAAGATGTTCTCAGATGACATGATCACTACTGGTACTTCTCTGAATGCTGAAGATTCCTAGAAAAAAAAAAAAGAGTTTGTTTGAGCGTTTTTAAAAAGCTTTTTATTCAAGTTTGTATGATAGATCGAAATAGATAATTTTGATTATTACCTTAATCTTCTTGAGAAGATCATACCCTGTTAGTCCTGGCATTGAGTAATCCGTCACTATCAAATTCACCTTCAAGTCCTGTTATAAAACGAATCATCAAAATTGTTAATAAAACTACACTTTGACAGACTCAGTTCTTATTACCAAAATCAATAAGTAGAAAGGCTGATCTATTCCATTCTCAAATCCGGATGATCATAAAAACAAGAAGCAAGAGCAAAAGTCTCTCTATCCTTAGGATTTATGAAAGAAACAGATTCGTAGATAACAAGAAAATAAAAAGGTTTCTTAAGAACCTTGAGATTAGAAGCTCCTTTGTCTCCATCTAAGCCAAGATACTGCAAAGCTCTAGTTCCACTCTCTACAGTCGTCACTGCAATAACAAAAACAAGAGACCACTCATAAGTAAACAAAAAAAAAACAGAGGATAGTTAAAAATCATATAACAAACAAAATAAAAACCAGAGCTGAGCTATATAGCCTATAGTAGAAAGAGAAAGAAACATTTTACCTTTACAAGAAGAGATTCGAAGCAACCTCTCGATGACTTTACGATCCACAATACTATCATCAACGGCGAGAACATGTAACTCCGGGGGAGTAACAGTCAAATCTCCACCGGCAGGAATCTCCATCCTCATAACATCACCGACTGCCATTTTCAACAAACTCAGAAGAATAAAAGAAAGAGAAGATAGTAGTAAAATTGGTTAGAAGAAAGAAATAAAGCTTTGGATTTGGATTTGGATTGAAGACAAAGGAAACTAAAGAAGAAACCAATGTGATAAAAGGAAGAAGAAGAAGAAGGAAGGAAAAAGTTTAAAGTTAGGTGGACATAAATATGAAAGAGAGGTGGTGGGGTTTTTTAATAAGTAATCAAGTTTACTATAGGGAGGAGGAGAGATTCGGAAGATCGGATCTTGCGGGTAAGATCTTTGAAGAGGAAACAAAATCTTAAAAACAGGGTCAAGTGTTTTTGATGTTATGTGTTTTGGGAAGTGTCAGAAAGACCAAACAAAGGGGTTTGTGTTCAATTTCGAAAGATTTTTGTTTGGTCTGTTTCTTTCAATCCGACAGCGACTACTCCCTTCTTACGACAGCGACTACTCCCTTCTTACGTGGAACTTTCCTTCTTGTTTTAGTAATTTTTTTTTTCTTTTTTACCTACTCCCTCAATATTAGTTTGCATTTTCTACTACTCCCTCAATATTAGTTTGCATTTCTAAGTTCAATTAATTCTAATTTATAGTCTCTTATATATCTTTTCTTTAGTTAGTGATTAATTCATTATTCAATTATATATAGTCTACTAAATTTACATATGAATAATGCCATGATGTCGATATCAATACAAGTATTTAACATATAAACTATAAAGTATTATATCATCCATTTATAGCATAATCTACCACTTGTGATATTTCTTTCTTTATTTGCGTTAAATTAATACTAGGTTATCTTAATTTTTTGGGAGATTTATAAAAATAGGCACTTTTGAGGAGAGAGATTCGGTTTTAGGCATTACAATAGTGAAAAGCATTACTGTACATGTAAACATAACTGTATCTGACATTTTTACCCTTTTGTTTATCTGACCAAGATCTGAAATGATTCATGCGAAGAAGAAGTTGTTGCTGAAGACGCATCTCACCGTGACGGAGAAGAAGCCACCGGTGAACTGATGTTGAAATTGCATTCGTGAAATCTATTAACTGGAAGTAACGAATCAAAAGAAAAACAAGATTGTTTTTTTTTTGGTTAAAAAAACAAGATCCGAGCTTTTGTAATAAGAAAATGAAAAATCATGTGTATCTGCTTTTTAAAGGAGAAAAACTAAACCCTAATAGATAGTAATTAGGGAACCCAAACATTGTTCATAAAATCTCCTCTGTCACTGAATTCCCAGGTTTAGTTTCAAATTCTTCAAATGATAAGAAGAGAAGGGAAGAGATGATGTTAATAAACTAAGGACATAAACGTCTTTTACATTGTCAAAATACCTGTTTTAGTAAAAAAAATAGAATATCCTAAATCTGAAGAGTAATCTAAGACAAATGCCTTATTTTTAATTAATTCTAATTTTTTTCTCTACGTGAATAAGGGTTTTTTTTTTTCTCTTTTTCTTTTGAACGACAAAAGAGACATTTTTTTATATATTGTTGACATCGTTTTCAGTTGAGTTTTCCTTTAGTAAATTGATTTTTATTTGAATGCAATAAAGGTGCTGTGTTTAGTGGACCATTGTGTGATTTGTGAATCTCTTTTGCTTTTAGACAAAATCTAGAGAGAAAAATATGGACAAAGTATTTTCGGGTGGATCCTTTTGTCTCTATTTTAACATTTTCTAAGGAAATTGCAAGAGGGCCAAGGCAACAGGGCATAAGATTTGGTTTGATATTAATAAATTATGAATGTAGATTGTGTCGATATGTATTGAACTATTGATAGATATATGATATATCAAATTAGTTTCTTATTATACGACTCGGACCACATCCATATCATTTATATAGTAATATTTTTGCCTAGTTACAAGGTTTTTATTATTTTGCTACAAAGGGGTTATTTTCTTTTCCATCAAGCTAAGGTTAACATAATTATGTTTTATTTTCACTTAAGTTGTGATTTGTGAGTTGTGTTTTTTTTTTTTTTTTTTAAGTTGACCATTGTGCGATATTGTGAAAATTCCTTTTGGAAAAATCTAGACAAGAGTAAAAATCTTCAAAAGTTATGGAGGACAGGTTCCTTTATTATATATGTCATAACATCTTTTAGCCGATTGCGAGAGGACGTAGACAACATTTTGGTTTCTTATCTTTTAATTTAGAATCTTGCAAATTTTTCGTATCGATTTGATATGATAGATATCTACAACAAAATCAATATGAGTAAATAGCCTTCACACCTAACAACAGCTCCAAAAAAAAAAACATAAGAAAAGTAAAAAAATTAATTTCTGAGATGTTTCTCCACATGTATAAACATTGGATGATCGTGCCAAACAGAAAAACATTGGTGATAAGAACATTACTCAAAAAAGAAAAGTAAAAAACCATCAGTATGTTTCACATTTTCTTACCTTTTCAAAAAGTTGGTTTCGATATCACTGCATGCAATTTCATATGGAATAATAAATCTTACTTTGAAAAGCTTTATCTTTTTCCCAAGATTTTGATGTCTTATTGTGTTTAAAACTTTCACCTTGATTTTATACAGAATAAATCTAAGTTATCAAGTACTTGATATTTATGAAAAGAAAAGAAACTGAACCACTAAAAATGTTTTATGTATTCAATTTCATTATAAGTCAATAATCTGATTAGTGTTTAATTTGTCTCTCATAATCTAGTTAAACAAAACTTTCTCAAAAGAAGTTTAATAAATGTACACATAGGCAGTTGAAGAGAGAAAATATAAAAATATGTTCTCCCTTTGTTAGTTTTTGTAATGACTTAACATTTTGAGTTTTTTTTTTTTTTTTTTTAACTATACAACTATATTTGTATATTTTTTTCAGGTGCAAACAAATTTGCTTACAATCTCAAGTAACGGTGAGTGACCAAAACAAAATACAGTATTAGTTATTTACTGATTTCCTCATAATAAAACCATTGATTTCCAGCTCATTGTTAGCATGCTTATATTTATATATGACAGTAATCTATACAAAAATTGATACAATGTTTTAGTCAAACTTTTGTTCTATCAAATATAAAGACCTAATTTGTCTAACATGCTATAATAATAAAGTTTGACGAGAATATTTGACTGATATATATATATATATATATATATATATATATATATATATATATTGCTAATTAGATGGTAAAAAAGACATATATATCACAGGTATGGTTCAAATGTAAATGATCGTGTGCATGTTCAAATTATCGGGTCACGTTGTAATAGGTGTGAAGCTGTGTGATATGTCTTTTTACCATCTAAGCAAAATATGGTAAATAATTAAATTATCCAATACGTATTGAGAAGATTTGAATGAAATAACAAAATATATTTACCATATACGTAGCATGGATAAATCATTATTTGGTTGATGTTTGAGACTTGAGAGTATTCATAAAAGTATTTAATTACGCAATGTTTAATGGGCCTTGTAACGTGAACCACATGGGCCGTCTTTATAAAGTTGTTCTGTCAGGAAATTGGAAGTAAAAAAATAAGAGTCAGCACGTTCCCCTCCCTCTCTGTTCTTCATTGAAACATAGGTTTCACAGAGAATTGCACCGATTCTTCAAAAGAGAGAATTTTCAGCAAATTTGGACAGGATTTAAATGTGAATCTATTCCTCTGCAATAGCGTTTGGGAGCAAGTAATTTGTTTTTTTTCTTTGTTCAAATCTTCTATATCTCTTCAGGTTTATTTATCTCACTTTCAGATTTTGCAGTGGGGAGGATCTGAAAATATTGAACCAGATTAAATTAGGAGGGTGGGATGGATAGGATCAACGGTCTATCAGATGATATAATTTGCCACATTCTATCTTTCCTTCCGACAAAACAGTCTGCTTTAACTTGTGTCCTCTCAAAGAGATGGCGTAATCTGTTTGCATTGGCACAGGATCTTCATTTAGTTGATGATGATGCTCTTGAAGTGGGTTGTGCACAAAGCTTCATAGATTTTGTGGATAGGGTATTGGTCGCGCCAGGCGATGCCTTCCCCATAAGGAAGTTGTCGATAAAATGTAGGAAGAGTATCGACTCGGGTCAGTTCACCTGCTGGATGTTTGACGTGTTGAAACGTGGTGTCGTTAATCTTGATATAGACGTCATCGCTTACAAAGAGGCGATTTTGGTCCCTGTTGAGATGTTCACTTGCAGGACGATGGTCGAGCTTAAACTAGCGAAAAGGTTCGAGGCTTTGTTACCTGACGATGTGTCTCTTCCATCACTTAAGACTCTCTTTCTTGATCGGATTTTTTTCTATAATGCTGATTACTGTGTCTTGGGAAAGATTCTTTCTGCTTCCCCTGTGCTTGAGGAATTAACCATTTGTAATTTTGGGAGCTGGCAATATGGAAGATGCTGTCGCTCTCTGTCCTCTTCGACCCTAAAGAAACTTACTATTCAGTGTCCTGATCAGTTTGAATTTTGGGACATGACGTTAGATGCTCCGAGTCTCACCTACTTAGAATACAGTGATTTAGTTCCTAGAGAGTATCCAGCTGTGAATCTTGAATCCCTTGTTGAAGCTAAGCTTGATCTTCGATTATCTTTTGGTACTAGCAATCCAACAAATCTGATTAAGGGGTTAACCAATGTTGAGGTCTTGGATTTGTCATCTGTTGCTACTTCTGAGGTAAAGAATGATCTCTTTCTATGTAAGATGTTTCTTATTGCAATATGGACTTGACACGTTTCTTGAGGTTTTTGGTTCCAAAGGCTGCAATTGGTTGATGATTATTGACTGAATAGTTGCTTTTGTATTTTTTTTCAGATGTTCTATTTTTTCTGTGAAGTAATCCCAGTGTTCAGCAACCTAATTCATTTATCTATTACAACTGATTTAAAGTTCTACTGTTGGAAGCACTTTCCAATACTTGTAGAAAGATCTCCAAATCTACACACTCTTGTCATCAAGGTATTACCGAAACCCCGCAAGTGTATTGGACAAACTACTCAAATCTCTAATCTCCCCTCTTGGTTTAGGGTCCATTGCATGCTAATGAATGCAAACATGAATTTGGATTGTCAAGTCCTGTGAAAGTATTGAAGATAACCGAGTATGGAGGAAAAAGTGGAGAGCTAAAGCGAATGAAATTCTTCCTCGAGAAACTGTCATGTCTTGAGCTTGTCAAAGTTCTTGCTAGTGCAATAAATGACAAGGAAATGTCTCGAATCACCAAAGATCTGCTAATGGTTCCTAGATCGTCCAACTGCAACATCAAGATCAAAAGTTTTCTTAAGTAGTGCATGAAAAACAAACTATGTTGAATAATTACGTCTGTTATCGAATTGTGTGCACATTTGGTCTGTGTCTAGTGTTTTATCTTCTTTTGAACATGAATTGGAAAACAAATCTCTCAGTGTAGAAAGTATGTAAAAATTGTTGTGGACCATGCCTCTGTTGTTTTCAATAGTTATTACCAACATTACAACCACACAGGCGGTTCTTGTTACTTCAATGCCTCTGCAATCAGCCAATCACCCAGGACGGCCCAAGTAAGCAACTCTCTCTAAACACTTTTTTTTTCCAGTTATCAAAGCTCTTTTATTGATCGAGACCTTGAACCATCCGTGTCTGATTGTCTCATGATTTGGCAGGTCCGGGTTGTTGGTATTATGAGTATATCCCTGATTAAAAAGTAAGGGCTAAGATGAGATGAAAGATGAAGAGTAGAGTGGATTTTTCCATTATATTTCACTTAGATATCATGTTTTTCCATCGTTACTTCTGATGCACAATAAATATGATTCCAATCTTGTAAGTTTCTCTTTTCTATTCTGCAGTCTAATGTAGAATCTGGTTATATACATAATCCCTTCAGCATCCAAGTGAACTAATACAGGAAGAAGCTTTGTGGTAGGGACTATATTAAGCCATCTCTTAGGAAAACAGGGAGTTCATATGTTAGATTAGACAAGCAAAAGCATGAAAAGCTCACTATAGAACACCACACATAGGGGGGAAAAAGGTCCTTGGAGTCTCTTCTGCGAGGTCGGACGGAGCAGGGAATGTCATGAGAGTATCTGATGAAGAAGTACAGGTTGACCAGAATGTCAGACAATAAGGTTAGTTTGCTTGTCAAGTCGTATTTTCATATTATATATCAAGCAACTCAAATCGAATCTTCTCTTTCCAGTAAATATTTCAAAAGAGGTGATTTGTTTTCAAGAAGCTTAGTTTGATAGGCTTAAGACATAGAAAGAGGAGTGTATGGGCCGAGTAATTTGAGTCAGAAAGCAAGAAAGGAATGTTAAGAGAAAACATATATGTTGTTTAAAATTTGAAGAGGAAAGAATATGATAACATCCAAGCTTTAGGGAAAAAAGGAAGCTCGTAAGCCTTCTTTTCATGAATATGCAACAACATTTGATTTTACCTATGTCACATAATGGTAATCTTACATGTCTGTTTATCATCTTGGATTTAATCTTATTCGTGAGGTTGCTATGTGAGAGCCTTTTCTGTTAATACAATTATTTTCTGGTGTGACTTATTTGGTGGGTTTGTTACTGTTGTGTGAAAGGTTGCAATTAAGCCTAGATGACTCGGCTGGTGATGGGACAACCACTGAGTCTCAACTTATTGACTGTCAGTTCTGTTGCTAATCCTGTTTTGCTCATGAAGGGAATCAGTAAGATAGTTTTATGGGTTTTGATCTAAGAGCTGCAGAAGAAAGCTAAGCCTGTTAAAGGTCGTGATGACATCAAAGGTAACTATTGAGCGAGCTTCCTGTAATGCAATGTCAATCTAATTAAAATCAGTTTCATATCATGTATTTTATATATAATTTGTAGCTTCCATCTCTGCTGGAATTGAAGAGCTTATAGGAACAATGAGTGCTGATGCCATTGACAAAGTTGAACATGATGGTGTTTTCTCTATTTAAGGGATGAGAGAGGTCGAACTAAGGGTTCGAATGGCAAAACATGTTAAGCAGAGCAGATCAAGTATTTTAGGCAGATCTAATAAAAAAAAAAGCAGATCAAACAGATTTGGCAGTTCAAGTGCATATCAAATATTAAACACTTTAAAATAGAGGTGTTTGATCTGCTCTGAAAAACCATGACCATAAAATAAATTTTTTTTTTTTTTGGTCCACCTACAGATTTTTAGCAGGAGAACTGGCTTTATAGATGATAATTATTAATTTTTATGAATGGTGAACAAAGTGCAGTTAATCTGTCCCACTATATATCTGCTTTATATCTGCCTTTCCATTCAAAGCCTAATTAATACTGCTGTTATTATAACTGTGGCTAGTTTTGGTTCTTTCCTTGGTTACATATCACCTCAGGTTGTAAAAGCACTGAGAAACCTACTAGATGAGTTTGAAATTGTTAGGGTGCTTACCACTGATCAGAAAGGATCTGTGTTATGAGTCTAATGACTAACATTTGATCTTATTAGCATATTTGTGTGCCATTTGTCTTTTTCTTTGGAAATATTTTTATTTTTGATCTAATGAAAGAGTCTAATGAAGTTGCAAAATAAGTACTTGGTTCGTTATTTTTTATATATATTTTTTTCGAAAACACCCCCAAACAAATTTACCCTTAATCCCTTTTTAAAGTTTTTCACAAATAAGTGTTTGAAAGATTTTAGGAAAATCATCTATAATATGTCAAGGGTACTCCTGTGAAATATTGCTCTTAAATAAAGAAATGTTAAATGCTTACGGGAAAATACTATTTATATCAGTTCTACAAATCTTTTTTAAATTATATTCTGGAAAATTATATTATATGTAATATGTATGTTCTGGAAACTATTTTTCAAAAACCAGTAATACTGTATAATAATACTTTGTATGTATTAGGCTTACCAAAAACAATACTTTGTATGTATTTTAGTTCGATACATCCATCCCATCCCTTGAATATTTTAAACCTATCATTTAACTAATTTGTTATAGTGAAATGTGCTGCATAAATCAAGTTACTTCTACAGTAATTGTAATCAAGTTAATTCTATAGTAATCAAGTTAATTACGTTTTTACTTTTGAAAGAAATAAAGTATATTTTCACATAACCACGATTAAACCCTTTATAAACCCCGAGTGACGGTTAGAGAGAGACTCCCGAATCATACTCCTCTGTTCTTGAAATCTCTAAAAGAAAAGAAACTTCTTCTTCTGTTTCAGTTCTTTTCTCATGGCGGCGAACGAGTGTAGCCGATGTGGTTCCGAGACCAATTTGCTGCTCTTCATCACCTGCAGGCATGCGACTGTTTGCTTGCAGTGCGGTAAATCAATGGCGGAAACGAAAGAAACTTGTCCCGAGTGTGGAATCGTAGTCACCACATTGTATAAGGTAAAGTTTTGACGGTTCTGGTTTTGTTTCTTTGGAAGAATCTAAAGAGTCCGTTGGTCGCAAATCAGGAATTTGGTCTTCGTTTTTGCTCGGACGACGAGAAGAAATACTACGGTGCTAAGTTCGAGAGGGGAAGGGATCTTCCGGATATCACAAACGAGTCTCTGAACAAATCTTCCGATGTGCAATTGTCGAACAAGGAACCGTGGACCTTGGAGGATCAAGCGGGGATCAAGTACGAAGGAAAGCGTGTTGAGAAATCACAATCATCGGAATTATTTTTCTTGCGGAGGGAAGGCGATGAATTTGTGGCTATTCCGTGTGCCGAGTGGTATTGACGGACGAAAACGATTCTTCTTTTGTTCTGTTTCTTGTGTTATAATTCAAGCTTTGACATATTTATTGGTGGGGGAAAATCACATTTAGTTTTTCTCTTGTCTTCTAGTTTTACGTTCACAAGAATTCATTCCGGTTCCCATCTTACGACTGAACAAGCTGAGGAGAGAATGGAGAAAAGCCGTGAACAAGCTGAAGAGACGATTCAGAAATACAATAAGCGCTCGAGGACCGGTCAGACAAAACCAACATCCACCTGTGACAAGCAAGATGATTCACTTGAGAAAGGTAAAGCCTGTTTTTCAAGGATCGTACGTTTCCTCTTCAATTTACTCTTTAACTGGATGTCTCTGTCTCGTAGGCGAGCATTGGGATCATGAATCCATCTGTTCGGATGATGAGGAGGATGTTGGCGTCGGTGATACTGAACAGATTTCTCGTCCAGAAGCAATCCGGGTAATTTTTTCTCCCCTATTGCTAAAAGGTTTTAGACTTTTAGTCCGTAAAAGAAGAACAGAAGCTGAGCGTGGGTGTGTATGTCATAGGATTATTGAAGAGAAAGATAATGAAACATTCCTTAGTAATGCTGGAAGGGATCTGAAGAATCTTCTTCAAAAGTACGATGAATCGGATAAAAATGAGAGTGGGAGCGGAGCCCGTGATAACTGATAAGTAATGGAGGAGGAGTGGTTTTTTTTTTTTTTTAATCTTCTGATTTGGTCAATGAGAATGACAGCATTGATTCTCTCTCAATTGACGTGTATTTTTGCTCTGCTTTGGGAATCTTTGTGTTGATTCTATCTTAATAATTGAATGCTTAATTTTTGGGTGAATAATCTCTTTTATTTTCTTACATCATATAATTATGTAAATAATGCAAATTTGAATCAAACTCTAAATTAAGGCAAACGCAAACTCGATAGAAGCAAATATCCTCTGTCTCTTGTCGGATTCCAAAACAGAGATTTTTCAATCTGTCAAAGCTTACAATGAACTTGTATTACAGAGAGATTGACTCGTCTTCTTCGATTTACCACAAAGTTTCTAATCTACCTCGTCTTCTCCACCCATCCGCCGTTGTGGAGAGAGACACACGGCGGAGTTGGAGTGGCTGAGGAAGAAGAAAAGACGAAGAAGCAGAGATTTCAAGCGAGAGAAAACCCTCCTCAAGGATCTGAATTAGCGATTCATCCATGTTATACTCTATCAGAAACTGCACATTTGCTTATAAAAATACTTCTTCACGATTCATGATAACGCGCTGTTCAATTTCTGATGCAATTTTGTGCTTCGATCGCTCAATTCCTCGCTTGGGTTTCATTCCTTTTACTATTAGCCACGGTGGGCTCTTCTTCTTCTTCCAAACCTCTCCTCAATTGTCAACCTTTAGATCGACAACTTGTGAACCCTAGCCGCCACGTTGATTTCCTCAGAGCCATGTCTTCCGTCAATGATCTCATTACCCACGACAAGCTTTGGGTCCATTCTTCCTTCACCGATGCATCTCCACCCATCTATGTGTTTCTACAGTGCCGGGAAGATCTCTCTGTTTCCCATTGCCGCCGTTGCTTCAACGAGAGCAAACTGGAGCTCGAGACAAAATGTTCGGGTTCGGCTGGTCGAATCCACAATGATGGATGCTTCTTACGGTTTGATGATCGAGATTTCTTGGAGGAATTTGTTGATCCTAGATTCGATCGAGCCAAATGTGTGGTGACAGAGTCAGGGTTTGGAACGTTTTGGAAATATCTTGATGAGGCTTTGGTGAATGTAACCTTAAAGGCTGTGAAGAATGGAGGGTTTGGTGCAGCTTCCGTGATTAGATCCGAGGCCGTGTATGCCTTGGCTCAGTGTTGGCAAACACTTGACGAGAATTCGTGTAGAGAGTGTTTGGTTAATGCTAGATCGAGCTTGAGAGATTGTGAGGGACATGAAGCTATGGCTTTCTTTACAGGGTGTTACTTGAAGTATTCCACACACAAGTTCTTCGATGCTGCTGCAGAGCATAAACCTGATGATGGTATGGAACATAAAGAATGTTGAACACATTACTCTTAAGTTTGGTAATAGAGATTCTTCACCATCGTAATTTTGTTTATTTCTTGTGCAGATCAGAGAAACTTTATAAGGTCGACGTTTTTTCCACATCTGAGTGATCATGAAGTTACAAAATTAGCAATTGCTGCGATTTCGTTGTCTATTCTTACTTCCCTTGGCGCCTTTATCAGTTACAGACGGTTTTCAAGGAAAAGAAAAGGTAAATTAGGACTACAATATACCATAGCTATGTATGAGGTTCCTCGTTTTGTTGATTCATGGTCTTGTTTTGTGTAGCTCAAATCCCATCGTGTTCAAATTTCAAATACGAGATGCTCGAGAAGGCGACCGAGTCTTTCCATGACTCTATGAAACTAGGCCAAGGAGGGGCCGGTTCTGTATACAAAGGGATTCTTCCAGATGGCAGAGTCGTTGCAGTCAAAAAGCTCTTCTTCAACACACGTGAATGGGCGGATCAATTCTTTAACGAAGTGAATCTGATCAGCGTAGTTCAACACAAGAACCTTGTGAGACTACTCGGATGCAGCATTGAAGGTCCCAAAAGTCTTCTCGTCTATGAATATGTTCATAATAGAAGCCTTGATCAAATACTTTTCAGTAAGTTGTGACATCTTCTATAAACTAACCCATTTAACAAATCCATCTTGTTAACTAACTTGTTTATTTGAATTGCAGTGAAAAATACAGTCCATATTTTGAGCTGGAAGCAACGGTTTAACATCATTATAGGAATATCAGAAGGTCTAGAATACCTTCACAGAGGATCTGAAGTGAAAATCATCCATAGAGACATCAAAACCAGCAATATTCTCCTTGATCGAAACCTAAGTCCCAAGATAGCGGATTTTGGACTCATACGTTCCATGGGTACCGACAAAACGCAAACCAACACTGGAATTGCTGGAACACTGTGAGTGTGTGTGTACTTGTCGATCAATTCTTCTTGAACAACATTGCATTTCAGAAACTAGAGTATAAGGTGTTGGGATTTGATGTTGTTCTTTGGAACTGCAGTGGTTATTTGGCTCCTGAGTATCTTATCAAAGGGCAATTAACAGAGAAAGCTGATGTTTACGCATTCGGAGTTCTTATCATCGAGATAGCAACTGGCAAGAAAAACAATGCTTTCACGCAAGGAACTAGCTCAGTTTTATACTCGGTAAGTAAGCTTTATTTCTATGACTGTGACAGTCACTTTTGAACACTGTTAATGGCTTCGTCTTGGCTTGTTTGAACAGGTATGGGAACATTATAAAGCAAGCACTTTAAAAAGCTCGATTGATCCTCGGTTGAAAGGGAATTTCACAGAGGAAGAGGCATTGAAGGTTCTTCAAATTGGATTGTTGTGTGTGCAATCTTCAGTAGAGTTAAGACCTTCAATGTCTGAGATAGTCTTCATGTTAAAGAAGAAAGATTGTAATTTTGATAGTCCGAAACAGCCTCCGTTCTTGAGTGCCAGTGTTCTAATGCCAGATGAGGAGACCAAAGAAGTGTGATATTTTAACAATTTCTTAGGTTTGTAATGTTCCATTCTATAAATGTTCAAGAAGGATTTTCACACCATTCTTTCTTTCTTTTCAAATCTTTTTTTTATCGACATTGTTATACTGAAGGTCAACAAAATAGGAAAACAATGATTGAAAAACATGTCATTACTTGCTTAGTAAAAATGTAATTATACTAGTCGATTACATTATTCACGATGGCAAGCTAACAGAACAAATGTTGCTAAAAACGAGAAAGAAAGTTGAAATGGGATAGTGTTGTTGTTGTTGTAATTTAACAAAAATGACATATGAAGTCAACATAGATTTATCATTTTGTACCAAAGTGCTGCCTACTTGGATCGATCATATTACACTTAAAGCCCGATGGTAATACACACATGTACGTAGAGAAAAACGCAGATAATGTGTTTTGGTCAAGCCAGAGAGCCAAACGTGCTCTCTCGTGGTAGATGGGATGTGATATGCATCTCTCTCTCTCTTCGAATAGCTTTAAAGAATAATAAATTTTGACGATTTAGTATCCCACTTAAATATGTCTTCTTCTTTCCTAATCCCTATATTAGTAAAAAAGAAGTACAAAATAGGATACGGGTCGGATCAAAATTAAAAAATTAACCCGATTTTAGCAATTGGATACTTCAAAACTGGATATTAAATTGGGTTTGGATACATGCACCGAATACTTACCATATCTAATATTAGGATTACATTATTTCCATAACTAATTATAGAATTTCCTAATATTTCTCTGACTAATTTAATATAATATATTAAAAAAATATTATTCTTCTTTCACTTTTATTTGATCTTATTTTTAAATGATTTTATACTATATAATACAAAATATTTAATAAAAATTTCACATTTTTTTGCATATATTGCAATTTGAATTTTTCAAAACAGACTTATAATACTCAACTACACTCGGTTAAAAAACTTTCGGCAATGGTTTAAAATCATTATAAGTATAACCAATATTAAAACCATTGTTACATGATCATATTTAAAATTTCAAAAAAATTCAAAATATTATAATTAAAAGGTTCAAATATATTAAAATTTTAGAATTTAAATATTGACAATATTGTTTGAAGACATAAATGTAATTTTGGAGACATAATTTTTATTAATAAAATATATTATATATCAAACTATGGAAATTTTAGATACTTCACGGGTAGTTTGTTAAAATCACAATTATAATGATAAAGCGAGATATGAATAATTTTTTTTACGAAATGAATTCTGTTACGGGTTGGTCCTTCAAAAAATATATTGTAAATATATAAGTTTTACATATATTCCTACTTATACTACAAAAATGGTCAAAATGAATAATTTATCGACAAATATTTTTTCGTGCTGTTAAATTTTCACCGTGTTTTTAGTTGTATCAAAACTCAATATATGATTATTTACTCGCTTTTTTGTTATTTTATTAAATTTATTATACAAATATATGATTCACCGTAGTTTACTGCTGCAAAAAATTAAAAATGTAACATATTCTATTCCGTTAAAAGTTATATATATGTAATTATTTCCCCCGCGCTATAGCGCGGGTCCGAACCTAGTTGATTTTGAAAATTTAAACACTATGCATCGAATTTATACTGTAACAATGTTACTAATCAAGAATTTATGTTCGTGAATATCATACTACTACTTTTTTTATTTGTACTCCTCACCAATATAGATTTCTTTTAGTAATCATATAAATTTATAGGGAAATAAAAGAGCATCAGGTGGGGCCCACATAGTTTCTTCCCCAACTCGCTTCCCCGAGAAGGAACTCTTTTACTGCTAACCCTTCCTTCCCACTCTCCTCCTCCGCCTTCTTTATCTCCCTCCACCGTCTCAGATTCGACTCTCTCCTTCTCTGCTTTTTCTAAATTGATTTATTTCTTTATTCTCTCTTCTCGAGGAGTCTTTGATTTGACCGGAACATTGTTCCGGCAGCTTTAACACAATACCTCACTCTCTGGTTTCTTCTCCGTCGTTATCTTAACGCCGTTAAAAAATATATTTAAAGTTGCAAGTGACACCGGAATTCTAATCGCTGTACCCAGAGAAGCCCTAAAAGCACTGTCGATTTCTCTGCTCAATCTTCCTCTGCTTTATTTTATATATATATATCGCGTGCATTGTACAGTAGGAAGTAGCAGTCCTTTTGCATGACCTTATTTTTCAGGTAACATTTCGAATCCTTCCTAGCGGACCATATCTTCTCCTCACTCTCGGCCTCTGTGATTTGTTCATTCCCCTCAATTTTTGTGGTTTGTTTTCTAGGTCGTTTTAGCTGAGTTTCATTACTAGGATTTTGTTACATTTTGAGTTTTTGGAGAAATTTCTTAGGGCATCTATTGTGGATAACGAATTCTGGAATTTATGATCTCTGAATATTCGGTTGTTCCTTGTAGATAAACAAGATGAGCTACAATACAAGTATAAACGTTTCTCATGATGCTGTGGCTGTTAAACCCGAGCGCGGCAATATGCTTCAGAGCCATGGTTCCAAAGAACATCCTCTTCCTCAAGATTCTGAAGAAAATAGAGGATCTATCGGTGGTCAGAGTAGCACTAGTGTCGTTGATCAGGTCCGGTCGCCAGCTGATGATGCTGGTGTCACTTCTTCATCCACCATATGTCCAGCTCCTGTTTGTCGGCAGTTCTGGAAAGCTGGAACCTATACTGATGAATTGAGTTCAAAGTCTCAGCAGCCAAGTATGCTATATTTTCTAGTCATAATTTATCAATTACTCTTTTGCTTGGATGACTTGATCATCTTTGTCACTATCGGTTACAGTATTTTGCTTATGGGTTTTCACATATGTTTCGCAGATGGCAGAAACTATCTTCATGTGCACCCTATGTTTCTTCACTCCAATGCTACTTCACATAAATGGGCTTTTGGTGGTATGCTTCAATAATCATCATTTTCCCTTTTTTGTATCTGGCTAACCAAACATTATTCAAGCGTTTTAACAAGACTTATTTGGTTCTCTCTACCTGCAGCTGTTGCAGAACTTCTTGACAATGCTGTTGATGAGGTGCGTCCTTTCTCTTGAAAAACTGCTTGATAAATGTTTTAACCTGACTACCTGCTTGTTCATTCCTGCAAATAATTTGAATAATACTCTTCACTCTTTTGAACCTTTTTTTCTATCTACATATCTTAATGTCCTGACTTAATCAAAATTGTTTTGAGTTTTGAATCTTTAAATTCTTGAATAATATTATCCTTGATAGAAAACTTCTCCCTTCTGGGACCCGAGCGCTTCACTTTCTGACTCCATTCTGTCATTTTTTCAATTAAGGTGGAAGTGCGCCCTAAATATTTGTAGATATAGTTCTGGATGATAATTTATTAATATGTTTTCTCCTCTGTATCTTCATTACCCTATAGATCCAAAATGGGGCCACTTTTGTCATTGTAGATAAAATAACAAATCCAAGGGATGGCACAACAGCATTGCTAATTCAAGGTATTTTTGCATTGAATTTTTTGGATTAAGTCCCGTGCCAATTCACAAGGGGGAGTATGCAAAAGAAAGACTTTCTAATCATCTCTGCATAAAACTTTTAGATGATGGAGGTGGGATGGATCCTCAGGCAATGCGGCATTGTATGGGTTTTGGCTTCTCAGATAAAAAGGCGGATTCAGCCATTGGAAGATGTATGAATATTTCTCTTGATGCTCTAAACTATTTATCTTTAGTTATGATTCCGCAACACATATCTCTAATTATCATTCTGCATCACATAACACATAAGATTAGTTAAGATTTTGAAGCTCAGATTGTTAAATATGATTCTGCATCTTATCCTACGTTATGATTCTGTAGATGGAAATGGTTTCAAGACCAGCACAATGAGACTTGGGGCAGATGTCATCGTTTTCAGTCGCCATTTAAAGAACCAGTGAGTGGTCATTGTTGGTTATCTATGCGCCAATGTTCTAACAATTTTCACCCAGTGTTCTACCAGTTTTCCATCCAATTATTTGCTTTCTAAACAAAAGAATGTGCTAAATTGTTTTCTATGTCATCTGAACAGAACATGGACACAAAGTATTGGGCTCCTTTCCTATACTTACCTGACACGTACTGGCCATGATAGAATAGTTGTTCCCATTGTGAGTCTCCCTCTCTCACACATATAAATGTACCTTAGTTTTCTGTAATTTAACTGTGTTGCCTTGTGAATATTCAGTTGGATTACGAGTTTAAAACATCAGCTGGCGAGTTCAGGTCATTACAAGACCGAGAACATTTTAAATCCAGTCTCTCCATTCTACTAGAATGGTCTCCATTTTCAACTGAAGCAGAACTTTTGCAGCAGGTAAGGCCAATTTTCTTCTTTAATTTTCTCCATGCAACCCATGTTGTCTACAACCTGCTTATTTACTGGTTATTTCATTTGAAAATTTTTGGGGCATTTCATGAGTGTGATATTCCATGTCATTGGTACATTTCGTAAAAGCTTTGGAGGAGCCTTAAGTTCTGTATATAATAATTTGATCTTAATCGTGAGCCATCCATGACTGTTCTCCATTTCCATAATTCTGTATTTCTTGGATATTGTCGCCTAAGGTAGTTCACCAAAAAAAGATACGAATGAATGAATGCTTATATAAGAGTAGAGCAGTTCAAAGGAGACTTTAGTTTGCCCTTAAATGAAGCTCCTTCATGTTGGTCTGTTCTCTATTTGTGTTTGCCCATTTAATTAAGTTTTTCCATTTATCTGAATGTCACCAAGTTCCTCTCTTTAGTGACATTTTATTCTCTTTTCCTTGTATCAGTTTGGCGACGTTGGACAACATGGGACAAAGGTTATTATCTATAATATGTGGCTCAACAGTGATGCTAAATTGGAATTAGACTTTGATTCGGCTGCAGAGGTGTATATTCTTGATCTTTCCTATTTCTGATCTTCTCTTCGTTCCTAAGTATTATCATTTAATTGAGATCTTGTTCATTCCTTTTTTTTTTTTTGTAGGATATTCTCATTGAAGGAAACATAAAAAAAACTGGATCTAAGATTGTGAATGATCATATTGCAAGCCGATATTCTTACTCTCTTCGTGTAAGCTTCTATTTCTTTTGGTCAATAATGTTTAGGAACTGTTTATACTTATGTTCATGTGCAAGTGGTAACATAACATGGAATTATACTTGTATTTGTGAATGTACTCATGAATACTCTTGGGAAATACATAGTACACATAGACACAGATAATAAAATGCTGCAGACAGCTGTATATTCGAAAAATACTTGTGCAACTGTATACTAAGATTAGATATCTGGCATGCAACTGAACTACTTTCTGCTGCTACAGGTTTACCTATCCATATTATACTTGCGGATTCCTGAGACTTTCAAGATCCTTTTGCGAGGTAAGGTTGTCGAGCATCATAACGTTGCTGATGATCTCATGCATCCGCAGTACATCTTGTATAAGCCTCACGCTGCTGGATCTGAAGAGGTGATAAAATATCTGGAGGCTTTTGTTTTTTCTTCTTTTAAAAACTTCTTAGTTTTTTTCTTTAATTATGATTTGAATGTTGGTGGTAAATGAGCAGGCTTTAGTTGTAACGACGATTGGATTTCTGAAAGAAGCTCCCAAAATAAATCTTCATGGGTTCTGCGTTTATCACAAAAACCGTCTTATTATGGTGAGTTTTGAAATGTTAAATATGTTTGTTCACATTCTGTAAAAGGATTCTCATAGACTGGGATTTTCGTTAATATTATGTTGCTGGACCTCTCTACACCGATGGTGGCGCGCAGATTTAAATGTGTTTTAGAAAATTAAATATTCTTAACATATTTAAATTCATAATTTGCCTCAGAAGTTTTCTTACCCCAGCTAAACAACTCAGTATCTTTGTCAAATTTCTATTACAAATTCTATACATACTCTTGTTTGTTACTGTGACCTTGTTTGATTTTCTTTTGTTCCTTACAGCCATTTTGGGAGGTCATAAGCTATTCAAGCAGTCGAGGAAGAGGGGTTGTTGGTAAAAAACTGCAAAATCGATCAATTGATAAAACAATAGATTTTTTTGATGGGTGAATTTATGTTAAGTTGTATGCTGTTTGCAGGTGTTCTAGAAGCTAATTTTGTTGAGCCAACCCATAACAAGCAGGATTTTGAGAAAACTGTTCTTCTTCAGAAGCTTGAAAACCGTTTGAAGGAAATGACAGTGGAGTATTGGTAATTTCTCTAAACCTCGTCTTTTTGGTTACTGTTGTGTTGCTAGGTTTATATATTCCTTCGCCAAAGTAGATAATACAGAGTTTTCCTAGTGTGTGATAGAAGACCACATAAGATATATTGTTCTCTTGCTGAGCATGGGGATATCAGTCCTCTGATTTGCCTCTAAAAGTCCCCCTATTACCTCTGTACTGGCCTTGTATCAATTTCCATCGTTTCTTACTATTTCAATTGATTGGAAATCTTTAATAGGAGCTGTCATTGTGTCTTGATTGGGTATCAAGTAAATAAGAAGCCTCGTCTTCAGATACCTCAAAATGTTCGACCTGCCGGTAGACAAGCAGTAAGTCCTCCTCCAGGCTTCAAAGCAGTTTTTCCGCAAGGAAATTTGACGTCTCTCCCTAGAGTTTCAGCTGAGCCAGGTAAATCTTACTAAAACTTGAACTGCGATGTAAGTGGGATCATAGTTTGTCTTTGACTAGAACAAAACTAGATTTCTAATGTCGGACTTGCCCGGTCTGACCTGGATTGGTTCAGGGTTATGCCCACATTAAGAATCATTGAATTTATAGTGCTGCAAATACTCTATATATCGACTGCAACTTTCAGTTAGTTATTCTCCGTACTTAAGAATTAGAACAAAATAATCAATATCTTACTGAACAAAATAATCAATATCTTACTGAACAAAAAAATATCTTACAGAAATACTGATACACTTTTTCCAAACATACAAGTGTTTCTGCTATTATTGTGATGATGTGGAAGGAAGAGTTAATTTCACACAACCATTTGTTGGACATCGTTTTGTACTGTATATCTCCCTTCACATTTTTTCTGAATTCTCTCTGATGAAGACTTTTGATGGTTTCATTATTATCACAGTGCTATTGGAGAAGAGGAAAGAACATCCTGATGCTATTGCAAGCGCAGTGTCAAAAAGAAAGGTTGGGAATGATGGCTTTACTGTCCCGGGGCAGGATCGGGTTGAACAGGTACCTCAAAATATGTGTCTTCTCTTACATTTACTGATGAACATGTTTAACCCCATGACTTTTCTTAATACCTAGATGCTGAATACAAAATTGCGGATATTCCTGACTAGAATTTCATCTGAGCTCTGTTTGAGATTAATATGATATTTCTGTTATGTGATATCGCATGCACATGTCCCCACATAGAAAACATGATAGTAACTTTTGTTTGAAACTGCATATACCCATTTCGTTTCTCTAACATCATTGGCTTTTCACATGATCTGAAGTTTATACGTGGATCTGCAAGTCAGTCACAAGATATTGAAATTGTCAAGTTGATGGAAAAAAACAAGAAGCTTCGAGCAAAGTAAGATAAATTATGTAATATATATTTGCCAATTTGCGCGTTTGTTTGTGATTTCTGCCAGAAAATTTATTATACTTCTTATACTCAGATGTCTGGATCACAAGGTGCGAAGTCAGAACCTTGAAATCAAGGTACATCCTTCTGACATTAGCAACCCTTTTTTAATACTTGTTTCTTTCATTTGCTTTGGTGGTTTTGACTCACCGTTGTTCCTGCCTAATCCCAACCTCCTCGAAAGATTGCCAAAAACGATAATGATTTTGTGGTGATACAATCTGCGCAGGCCATGAATCTAAGGAGTGAGCTGGAGAAAGCTAAAAGCGAGTATGAAAGGCTAATGGTAGAGCTACAAGATTTGGGTTTGGTGAAGGGGGAGCACAGAAGAAATGTAGATACCTAGAAATATTCTCTGCACTTGAAAACACTATTTTTGGCTGGTCATATCCAGCTTTTAGGTTTGAAAACTAGAGATCTTTAGCTAATCTCTCTAGTAATCTACTAATGAGTTGCCTAGGACAAGGCAACAAAATGTGAAATAACAGGGTTCGTGTTTATGAAATCAAATACCCTTTTTTGTCTAGAAAATTCACCAAAAGTCAATGGAAAATATTGAAATTTCTAAACAAATGACAATGATGGCTTGTCGTTGTGTACCTGTGTCACCCTCGGAGAATAATATAAATAGAGTTTTGGTATTTAGTTTCTTCTAAACGGTTACAACATAGTGACAATCATCACTGATAATTACATTATATTATCTATATATCATTGGATTGCAAATTCCCTAATCCAACCATTGAGCCATTAATTATTCAAAACCCGACGTTAACTGTTTCCACAATCGTGTTATAGCAAATCCCAGCATTTATTTAATTTTTAATTTAACATAACTATAAAGTCTTTGATTTGTTTAGACCATACAGCCAGAATACTAAATCAGGAAATAATCTTAGCTAATTAATACACAAAAGCAAGATATATAATACTTAGTGATAATCCAGCCAAAAGGTAAGTGTAAGTGATAATACGTCACCCCTGATGGCAACAACCACAAAACATAAGTGCATGAAAAGGCCATGAGCCAACGGCTAAGTCACGTGAGAGCGCACAAACATCCACGAGATGAGAGATTTTACCGTTGAGTTGAGCAACGTTAAAGGCATAGGAATCAGATGCTTCAACTACATTCACAATTCCACGTGGAGAAACACGATTCGTTCACACGGTTTTCAGAAAAATGAATGAGAATGTACCTGATTCGCGCGCCACTTTGTCGGCATGCTTTAAGTGACTCTTAACCATTGGATCTCGATCGCGCCAGAAAAGGGAAAGGTCAACTTGGTCATTCAAGCAAATTAATTATAAATATATATAAAAAATTAATTAGTGACGCAAAAAATGCGCTGGAAAATACTCAAAAAGACTCTCTGATTGTCTGAAGAAAAGAATTAAGAAACCGATTCGCTTCATTTTTTTTACCATCAACGATTCTGATTTGTTTTCCCGAGAAAACTTAGGAGAGAAAGAGAAAAAGAGAACAAGGCAGAGACATCCAGAAAAAGGAAAAAAGGTTTCTTCGCCGTCTGAGTGGGAAAGATGGCGGAGGATTTCTCTAGAGCGGTGGACGATGGGATTAAACTCTCCAAACGGATTTATTTCGGGAAAGACCGAGCCGTCGCAGCTCCGAGACCACCTGCGCCCATGGAGAGGTCTTCCACGACGCAGCCTTACCTTCCTACGGCCCCCATGGTTTACGCCGTCATACCCGACCCGGGAATTGTGGATAACCCGGATTTACCTAGCTATCAGCCTCACGTGCACGGTAGGTGCGACCCACCGGCTTTGATTCCTTTGCAGATGAATTCAATTGAGCTCGATGTTGATTGCTATCTCGATACGGCTCTTGTTACCGTCACCGGATCCTGGCGGGTTCACTGCGTTATGGGAAGTAAGAGATGTGATTGCCGTATCGCTATTCCCATGGGGGAACAGGTCTGTGTTTTTGTTCCTTCATTTTTTCCGGGAAAATTTAGATTTTTTTTTTTTTTTTTTTTTTGTAATTACATTAGTTCACTAATAACCTATTAGGGTTACGTCTCTCGAATTTGAAGATACGATTTGGAATTGGGTTTTTTTTAAGGGTTCGCTGATATCTCTTGTTCTGTATTTTTCTTTTCTGATGTCCTTTTGTTTTCACTTTTTTTTTGTTTATCGAGCATTGATCTCTTTTTCTCTGATGGTTCTCATACTAATACAGTAACCCTGTATGGATAACAGGGTTCAATTCTAGGTGTTGAGGTTGAGATTCCTAGAAAATCTTACACTACTCAGTTGATCACAGCTGAAGATGGAAATGAATTTGAGAAAACGGCACAACCTGAGACTGGAGGCTTCTTGAAACCAAACATTTTCACTCTTACAATACCACAGGTGAAGTGCAAGTTTCCAATTTGATTTTTTTGTTTGTGGTATTTTGTGTATGTGTGTTTTTGGCCTCTTCTCTGATTATATTCTCCCATCTATTTTCAGGTCGATGGAGGTACCAACCTCTCTATCAAGATGTCTTGGTCTCAGAAGTTGACGTATAATGAAGGGCAGTTTTTTCTTGATATTCCTTTCAACTTTCCTGAGTATGTGACTCCTGCGGTAAAGAAAATCTCCAAGAGAGAAAAGATTTATTTGAGTGTTAATGCTGGTACTGGAACAGAAGTTCTCTGCAAAGGATGCAGTCATCAACTAAAGGTCTGCTTTTATTGACTGCTCCACAATATTTCAGGTTTTTTTTTCTTTTGGTTCTATTCTGTAACTCTTATTCCTTTTATCTATTACAGGAGAAATTGCGGAGTGCAGGGAAATTAAGGTTTGCATATGAAGCAGACGTTTTAAAGTGGTCAAACTCGGACTTTAGCTTTTCTTATACGGTATGAGTTCTCCCTAGTGCTTTGAATCTCTGTTGCTGCTTCAACGTCGCATAGGCCCTAGACCTCTGGACTTGCATTGAATGTTGTAAAGAGTGCTTATCCTTTAATTTTTTTCGACCAAACGTAGGCCTCTTCAAGTAATATAGTTGGTGGACTTTTCCTTCAATCTGCTCCTGTTCAAGATGTTGATCAGAGAGACATATTTTCTTTCTATCTTTTTCCAGGAAAGCAGCAAAAAACTAAGGTTTGATTTTGAACACTCTTTTTTTTATATGCAATAAATGTTATTTGCATTATAATTGTAAGTTTCTTTTTGTCAACTTCAGGCATTAAAGCGGGAGGTAGTATTTGTTGTTGACATAAGTAAAAGCATGATTGGAAAACCTCTTGAGGACGTAAAAAATGCGATATCCACAGCTCTATCTAAGCTGAATCCGGGAGATTCCTTCAATATTATCACTTTCAGCGATGATACTTCTCTGTTTTCAACTTCCATGGAGTTGGTCTCTTCAGATGCTGTTGAAAGGGGCATTGAGTGGATGAACAAGAATTTTGTCATAGCAGATGGTACAAACATGCTTCCTCCCCTAGAAAAGGTTTTTCCGCAACTCAGTTGTAGCTTCGTTCAAATTGAGTCCTGAAAATAATTTGGCTAACTTCGTTCAATACTTTCAGGCTGTTGAAATGCTTTCGAATACTCGAGGCTCTATTCCTATGATCTTCTTCGTAACAGATGGGTCTGTTGAAGATGAGAGACATATTTGTGATGTAATGAAGAAACATCTTGCTAGTGCTGGATCAGTATGTCCACGAATACACACTTTTGGATTAGGTAAAACTTATCTACAAGGTTTTGATGTAAAATAACCGCGATTATCTTTATATACCTTTTCAGACGTGGACTCTTTGAAATATTTTCAGGTGTGTTCTGTAACCACTACTTCTTGCAAATGCTTGCAAATCTATCCAGGGGCCAGCACGAATCAGTTTATAATACAGGTGAAACTTTGACCCCGTTTTGGTGAATTAAAGGATTAAGTTGTCATTATCTGTGCTATACTATCTGTAATATAGTCTTCTAAACAAAAGTTTCCTTTATCCAGATCACATCGAGGAACGACTGGACAAATTGTTTACAAAGGCTTTATCCACCGTTCTTGTTAATATAACAATCGAGCCTCTGCAGAATCTAGATGAAGTTGAGGTGTGCCTCTATGCTAAGATTGTTTGCCTGAATTTTTTGGGATTTTTATATTGTTTCCTCCGATTCTATGAAGTATGTCTGTAACACTGAACTGTTACTTGTGGCTACAATAATAGGTTTACCCTTCTAATATTCCGGATCTGACGTCTGCAAATCCATTGATGATATATGGAAGATACAGAGGAAAGTTCCCTGAGAATGTGATAGCCAAAGGACTGCTAGGAGATTTGAGCAGCTTTTCTGTAGACTTGACTGTACAAAGTGCAAAAGACATGCCTCTTGATAAAGTAATATCACCTTCCTTTCATAATAATTCTCAATGGGGTTTTCTTTCGATAAAGACATCCAGGCTTGACATAAAGTGTCATTCCCTAAATATGTTCAGGTATTTGCAAAGAATGTGATTGACTTGCTTACTGCTGAGGCATGGTTCTCTGAAGACAAACAGCTGAAAGAGAAGGTTTGTCTACATTTCACACATCCTCAATTGTCCTTTTCAGGAGTTGCTCCTTCATTTTGCTTTACGTTTTTCTCTCAGATTGCTAAACTAAGCATCCAAACCAGCGTACCATCCGAGTACACTCGAATGATCCAGTTAGAGCACACAGAAGAACTGAAACCCAGTGATATTACCGGAAAGAAAAAGGTATTATGCATATCTAAAGTTATGAACTAAAATCGTTACATTCAACAAAAACCTAGCGATTAATTCTGTTCTAAGAACCAAATCAGACTCATTTAACTCATATATTAACAGACATCAAGCAATGGCGAGAAACAGAAGATGATATCAAGAACGATCCCGCTACAAAGCCTTGGGATAGGCTTTGGTGATCAAACAGCCACGAGAGAGAATGTTCCACCAGGATTTGGCGAACAGAGACTACCAGATGCTGCTGAGAAGTTCGTCAAGGCTGCTTCGAGCTGTTGTGTGTCCTTGTGCAACAAATGTTGCTGCATGTGTTGTGTCCAATGCTGCACTAAGCTCAATGATCAGTGTGTCATTGTTTTCACGCAGCTCTTCACAGCGATTGCTTGCATCGCCTGCTTTGAATGTTGCTCAGCTATATGCTGTGCTGGAGACGACGGGTAGTTATAATATACAAAAAACAAAACCGGTTTTGAGTCCAAGTGTAAAGCTTTTAAAATTTCAAAGTAAGTTTGTACATTTACATACACGTTGCATGTACGGCCTCATCAAATATACAAAGCTTTTATTGTAAAGTTGCTTCAGAGGAGCAAGTGTAAAAAGAAGAGACAAATCCATGTGTTTCCTTCACGATTTACTCGATTTCGTTCTCTTAAAACGTTCCATATATTATATAGAATGCAATTGTGGTGAACCGACATTCAACAAAGTCCACAAAGATGGGATCAAGTGCTAGAAAATGGTGACTTGAAGTGATAAGAAACTGATATCGAGGGGTTTATAGGAACTTGAACCCAAGTCTTTGTATTGCTGGCTTTTTGCTGGCTTCTGGGATTTGTGTTTACTGTGTCTTTAAAAACATGGGACCACTATGATCATCTTTTAACTTCTAAAGCTATTCAAGGAGATAAAAAGATCATTGACAGAAAAAGAAAATTTCTTGGATAAACACACATACATGTGCTCCTATATATGTCTCTGAAATATGAAGGTTTGTTTTCATATTTGTTTAGTTTGACTTAATCTTGTGTGATGTTGGTCCCTCTTTGATCGTGTAACTATCTTTATCTTGTTGATCTACACAGATTTTTAGTTGGGTTCAAAGAAAGCTTAGCGGAAAGAAGCATGAGTCTACATCAGATTCTTGTGAGTATATATTCTTATTATTCTTAGACTAGATGAACAATCTTTGCGAGCATATATTCATATTTTATTTCATTTGTATTTGATGTGTACATAGCTCAAGAATCATTAGGACCTCCTTTGAGTAAAGAAGTCCAAGGTTGGCCTCAAGACGAAGAAACCTTCTTGGCTATTGGAACACTTGGAAACAGTATCTGCCCAAAGGAAGAAGAAGAAACAGAATCTAGCAAAGATCTAACTGCTGTTAATACAGATGTTACAATCGGGAAGAAGAAGTCGCTTTCTTTTCTTCTCAAGAAGATGTTTGTTTGCACAAGTGGCTTCAAAACGCCACCTCCTCTTCTTGATTTGTCTAGAGGAGATTCACTGCCCAATACTCGAATGGAAAAGGTACTTTCATCTACCTACATACACATATGACCAATATTATGCAATCACGAGCAAAATGAAATTTATAGATTCTGTATTTGTGTTCAGATGCTTAGGACAATACTCAACAAGAAGATACATCCACAACGTTCAAATTCCATTGCAAAGAAGTACTTGGAGAATAATCATAAGATTATAGATGAAGCTCGTTCAAGCATTGAAGCCAACAAATGGGTCAAGACTGATTCTGAATGTGAGATTTTCTAAACATATGCATTTTGGTTTTATTCAGGTCACGAAAACAGATCATACATGTGATGATGTAATTAACCAAGTGTATATGTCATGGCTGGCTTCATTGCAGTATTTTAGTTAGGTCAAAAGCATATAATAAAACATCATAAAAGACAGATTAAAATGCAGAAAGATGATCAAAAGTGTAAGGATTTTAAAAATAGAAACATAAAATAAGTAGAAAGAGGTGTAAAACAAGAGTAATGGGATAGGAGAGCTTAATTCAATTTCTTTGATGATTACAGATATTGTCTTGGAGATGTAGATATCAACCAACTAAGCTAAATGGACCTGATTGATAGTCATGGTAATTATAGAATGTAACTAGAACCAGAGTTTTTTTTTTTCTTTCTTACTAAACAGTTGAACTAAAGTAGGAAATATGATTAAGTGATTGAAAGACAAATAATCAAAAATCTCTTATGTTTCAGGTATCAGATGAGTAAGGGTGTGAATGTTCTCAAGTGTTCAACAATATGAAAAATAATAACATATGGAGATGGGTCATCATGAATTATCTCTCTGATAGTCATCGTTTACAGATGTATATTTTTACTTGCCAAATTTCCAACTTTTCAGTTTTTGTTGTTACTCATCTATCATTATACGAATTTGTTTTTTTTTTTTTCAGATTTTTATGTTTTGAAGAAATCTGTTAGCATGTGTAACTACAAATATTTTTCGTATCAATAAAAAAATAATCAGTTTTACTTGTATTCATATTTATCTAAAATAAGTCCATGAAAATGATGTAAGCGAACTCAAATGCAAAATAAAATAAAATGGGGTTGATTTTGTAACATTTACAAAGTTTAAGGGGTTTTAAGTATTTGTATTCTAAAAGTGATTTCGGGTCGGATCGCGTCTGAGCAAACTTGACAGAACAGAGTCGTCAAAACTAAACAAAAACGATCCATAGATCTCAAAATCTCTCTCTATCTTTATCTCTTTCCCCGTGCAAATTAGGGTTCTTTGATTCTCCATTGTAGCGGTAGATCACCGAGGAGAAAAAAGGGGAGTTGGGGAATTGGAAACTGAGAAGTCAAAAAGGCAAATGCGATTGGAGATTGTAGAGTTGTAGAGTTCCAATGTCTTGGGCTGCTCCTGATGATATCTTCTTCTCCACTTCTCTAGCTGCTTACTTAGACAGTAATCTCTTTTCCTTCTTTTTTCTCTTTCTTTACTGATTTACCGGCGATGAAATCTGTGAAAACAAAGGACCTCGATTTTGATCCCAAATGGTTGATAAAGATGTTAGCTTTCTTCTACTGATTCTCTTTTATGTCTTGTTTTGTTTGCAGAGAAACTTCTTGTGCTGCTCCGTGATGGTAGGAAACTGATGGGTCTACTTCGTTCCTTTGATCAATTTGGTACCTTTCTTTGTCTTTCTCTTTTGTACTGAAACTCCAAAATCTCTGAATTGATTTATCTCAAGTTTTTTCATTTTCTTGAAGCCAATGCTGTGTTAGAAGAAGCTTATGAAAGAGTCATCGTGGGTAATCTCTACTGTGATATTCCCTTGGGTCTTTACATTATCCGTGGCGAAAATGTTGTCTTGATTGGTGAACTGGTATAGCTTTTACTAAACAAATCAATTCCTCTTGCATTTTACAATGAAAGTTTCTGCTCTCTCTTTTTTAAAAATGATTTTGCCAATTGAGTCGGGGGTTTTTTTTTTTTTGTGATCTTAGGACGTTGAAAAAGAAGAGCTTCCTGCTCAAATGATTCAGGTTTCAGAAGCAGAAATCAAAAGGGTTAGTGCAGTATCTATTTACTGATTGCTTTAGCTTTGAAGTTTGTTTGATTTGGGAGCTTCTTGCACGAATGGATCCTCAGCTTGGTTGCTTGTGTTTGGTGTTTTTGGGATGTACTGACTCCTCAGTTACACTCTTCTGTATAATCAGGCTCAGAAAGCAGAGAAAGAAGAAATGCTTCTAAAGGGTACTATGCGGAAAAGAATGGAGTTCCTTGATCTCGATTAGGGCATTTATGTGTGTTGCAGCATTGTAGAAACTAGAAAAGCTGAAGATGGGGAATATAGAAGATCCTTAAATTATAAGTCAAATGTTAGTTGGTATGTGTTTGTGTGAATGACATTTGATGAATCCTCAGAGCGTAGTCTCTACAGATCCTCTGTGTATGGAGTGAAATTATTGCGGTATGGAATGAAATTGTTGTGGAACTTGAGCCTGTTCTTTACTGACCATTATTTGATCAATCACATTTCAGAAAAACCAAAGGTACAGAGTTCAAAAATGAACTCAAAAGTACAATTACAACCTTGTATGATTCTTAAACATGAAAGGATTTGAAGTAACAATCGACATAGTATCTTCTTATAGTAGTTACCAAAAACCATTGAGCCATTAATTAAGGCCTCTCTCTAAGACCTTTCACTCTGGGTAAGATAGCATTGTGATCAGTGACTCGTGTTGAGGAAATTGCGACAAGAGGTCAGACCGTTTCGCAAGCTCAAAGTCCTCAAACTGGAAAGCGGGAGAGCATGTGCACCCAACAAGAGAGAAATGGTTCTCAATGTCTCTAGGCTCGGCCTTAAGCAGAGTCCCATCTTGAGAAAAAGAAACATCCTTTGTAGGAAACGAACCAAACCAGACGTTTGGAGGGACCGTGTACTGAGGCTTCTGATCACCTTCTATCAAGTCAGGACCAAGACATGTGAATTTCAACTTTCCATCATCGTAAAGTTCCACTACCTGATCAAGACATAAAGAAGAAGCCATATTGAAGAACATTGATTATATTGTTCTTCTCATTCTACGGTTTTGTTGACTGTTAATGGCAAGAGATTCAACTTACAGTAAGGGGTTCACCCAAATAGAAGTGCCAGGTTTCAGCCATTGGTATGCGATGAAGACGAGAAACACTCCCAGATGGAAGCAAGAAGTAGATGCTTGTGCTCACTGCTCTGTCAACCTTAACTGCAGAGATTCAGAAAAGGCGAAAAGGATCAAACTTGTGAGATGATCTGCAATAACCTAACAAGGAAATTATACATAAATAAAAATTTGGATCAAAATTTGAGCATTGTTGATTCGATTATTGAATTTCAAGCAAATCACAAACCAAGCATACTATACTCTATCAGAACAGGAACCACATAAGAATTTTATGTAAGCCATGAGTTATGGATTTAAGCCGCTACAACTAATCTTCTTCAGCTAATCCAATAGTGAGATACACAACAAAATCTAAATCTCCGATCAGATTTCAAAGGATCTTACCGCTGAAATCTCAAAATGCGAATATGGGGAACTAATGATTACACAATATGAATAAGATTTTAAATCAAAGGAAGCGATGAATGCAAATAAACGAGAAAGAGAGAATTACAGGTTGGAGGGAGCTGAGAGGTGGAGAGGAGAACAGAAGAATCTCTGAAAGTTTCAGAGAAAAAGCCTCCCTCTTGGTGAGCCCTGAGGTTGAGCTTTCCGACGATTTCTGAAGACTTCACCATCTCCGATCTCAGACAGTCACTCACTAACTGATCTCTGTCGAGTCTCAAGCTTGGGTTCAGGTTTGTTAATTTCTCTTTTTGTTGTAGTCTCACTCTGCCTCCCAAAATTGACTATTCTAAACTTTTCTCTACACAAGACCACAGCTTTCATTATTATAATAGACCCCATATGTTTGTATTCGAACGATAGACACCCTACCAAATAAAATGTCCAATTGAATTGGGACCAAGATCACAAAGTTTACAACTTTCTTTTCTGTTCACTTACAGAACAACCAAATACAGCACAAGTTTCATCCGCGATTACAAAAATCAAGATTCCAAACTCAATGGTTTATTCAAACGTAGAAGATCATTTATAGTTCACAACCCTTTTACTTAAAAGTCATATTTTCATATCATTATTATATTCCCAATACTCAAAATATTGGAAAATCCTAAAGAAATTAAGCTGAATCTTGTCTAAAGGTTCGATCTTTCAAAACGCAGAGCCACCACTCCTTCTAGACATCGTCTGCATAACTCCATTCATTAGTCCTTGAACTGATTTCCCAACTCCAGCTCCTATGTCTTCTGCAAAATACTTGGCCTGCCACAAAATGTGTAAGTGAGCATGAGAAGTTTTCATTCCAATGTCGTAGGTTAGTAGCAATAAGTACCAAGCATACCGAAAAAGGTTTTACTTTACCTCTTGTATGCTCTTCTTCAGATCAAAAGCATCTTTGACTCTGTCATCCAAGAATGCCCATGTATCGCGATGTTCTGCTCAAAATAAATGATATCAAACTTTGAATAGTTTCTCTAATGCCATAACAATGCATTCAAGGGAGGAGGATTAAAACCAACCTAAGGAGTCATCGGTGAGCATGTAAATCTCAGTGGTTGAGTAAACGCCTCCAAGAATAGTGCGCTTGACATACCAATCTAAATCTGAGGCCCCATCTCCAACAGCATGCCATATTTCATCAACTAACATTGCCCGTTGCTTAAAACTCGTTGCGACATTCAGAGGATGCGCCTGTTTAGCCAAAAGGATATCAGGACAAGCTTGCATTCTATCATGACACAGAGAGAAACCGGAAAGACTTACTTGGATGCTTAGAGCTTGGGGCCATTTTGACATGTACGGGATTTGCATTTCTAGGCGAATTCTAATGAGCTTGGCAATGCGTGCACTTGGAATCAGGTTTTGCAAATCCAATCCAGAGTCTATTCTGTCCATAAGCAACTGAAGGCTTTCATCCATGAAGAACTGAACAAGAGTAACCAGAAAAATGAAACTCAACAATAGGACCACCAAAATCCAATGTTTCAAGCTCAAAATCTACAAAATTTCAGTGATTCCAGAGACACCATTACCTCAACAAGTGCAGCTTCTTTCCTGGAGAAAGAGCCAACAATCGAAGGAGACACACCAACATCCCTTGAACCAGCCATCATCGCTTCCTCAGTCCAACCTAATCTCGGCTACACAAAACTCCCAAAAATACAAAAACTTAATCGCCAAAAAAAATTGAAACTTTGAGGTAAATCTATGAAATTTATACCCACCACATGACGGAGAGACGCAGAGAGAACACGAGCCTGCTCTTCCTGAAACTCAGCTCTCGGCTTCCTGCTCTCATTTCGACGTGGTCCTTCCCCTGTACTCGTAGAAGAAGACGAAGAAGACGCCGCCGTGTGATCCGATTGATTAGGGTTCACAGATTGATTACCCATTGGCGATTCAGTATTACCACCCATCGACGAAGTGCAGAGACCGGAAGTGTAAGAGGAAGGGATGATTGTTGACCTGAGCTTGGGAAATCGGAGAAGGCGGGTGGATGTAAAAGCACCACCACCGCCGAGAAGATGCTTCGCCGCTGTACGGTACATCGTTCGCCGGAGTGTGAGGGGTTTGAGTTTTGTGACACGTAGATGAGATCGTTGCCACGAGAAATGAAAAGAGCTTCTCCTCCTTAACCGACCCCGTTTACTCTGCTTGCCCAAGTGAACTGATGATGAATTAATCAATTTGGGCGTTTTCTTATTTTATTTATTTTACCTGCTATTTATGATTATTTGCTTATACGACGTAAAGTTTATTTATTTGTCTAAAACAGACATAATTTGTACTTTTAATTTTAACGTTGTTAGCAAAGTCGTCAACGGTTTATGATGAATCACATCGAAACGTACACGTGTCGCGTAACACTGGCTTCACAAAATACTTCTGGATAACAAAGCCCATAACATACGAAGTTATACAATCAGTCACAGCAACACAAGAAAAAAAATGTACATTATCATTTCCGCACGAATCAAAGATGGCTCTTGCCATTGCTTCTGCTCTCACTTCCACGCTCACATTATCCACGACGAGCAGAGTCGAGATCCCAACCGAGAGAAGACGACAAGCACCGTGGTGTGCATCACGGGACGGTGGAAGAATAAATAGCGACCGCGCAGTGGTGGTTCGTGCTGGCAAAGAAGTGTCTAGTGTCTGTGAACCACTTCCTCCAGACCGTCCTTTGTGGTTCCCTGGTAGTTATCCACCTGAATGGCTCGATGGCAGGTTCGTTACATAATCAGTCAGTCCTTTTTCTTGATATTAAGCTTCCAATATTGATCGAGTCTTGACTATCAAAAACTCTTCTTGCAGCCTACCCGGCGATTTCGGTTTCGATCCTCTCGGTTTAGGTACGAACAAGGAAAAATAAATAAAAAATAACCGGGTTGAACCGAATTTTTTGACTAACTACAAGTGTCTGTTTTATAGGGTCTGACCCGGACACACTGAAATGGTTTGCACAAGCTGAGCTCATTCATAGCCGGTGGGCAATGCTGGCAGTAACCGGTATCCTAATACCGGAATGTCTCGAGCGGTTAGGTTTCATAGAGAATTTCTCATGGTACGACGCAGGGTCACGTGAGTACTTCGCGGATTCCACTACGTTATTCGTGGCTCAATTGGTTTTAATGGGATGGGTAGAAGGCAGAAGATGGGCCGATTTGATCAAGCCGGGGTCCGTCGACATAGAACCTAAGTACCCACACAAAGTGAATCCTAAACCGGATGTTGGTTACCCGGGAGGTTTATGGTTCGATTTTATGATGTGGGGGAGAGGTTCTCCTGAACCGGTTATGGTGTTAAGGACTAAAGAGATTAAAAACGGACGGCTGGCGATGCTTGCTTTCGTTGGTTTCTGTTTCCAAGCTACTTACACTAGTAGTCAAGATCCAATTGAGAATCTCATGGCTCATCTTGCTGATCCTGGTCACTGCAACGTCTTCTCGGTAAGCTATATTTTGTCTTGATGATCATTACCATGAACATGATGATATGTGTGTGTATTGATCAACCTTCATGGGTACGTACTTTGTTTTTGCAGGCATTTACAACTCACTGATCAGGATTGGCATGCCATAAATATAATTTATTTTATATAATATCAGCAATTATGGATGTTGAACTTTTGTATATAGTTTTACTCGTCCTTTTATTACAACTTATGCTTAATTAATTAATATGTAAAATGAAGAAAATACAAGACAATTGAAAATTTATAGGTTGAAGATGTTGAACTTGGACTCAGAATCTGAGGATGTAGTGTGAAGTTTTTATGTGACCTTAACGACCAATGTAAAAATCAGTTATTCCTCTATAGACAAATAAACAACCAGACAAAACCGGTACGTTAAATTTACCGGTTTGGTTCAATCCAATTTCGGCGATGCACACCAAACACTTCCCTCACCAGCTTCTGACACAGACTTGGCAACTCTCGATGACGGATCTTTGCGTCTAATTCACTAATTCTCGGCTAGATCTGAGGAAACCTAACAAGAACCAGAATCCCCCATGTTTCTAATTCCTAGTAAATCGAATCATGGTGGAGAATTTGCTTCCGTCTCGATTTCAATTCCATCTTCAGAGACTTGAACCGAGGCGTCGTCTTACTTCTTTACTTGCTTCCCACAAGACTACACTCTTCACATTTCTCTGGATCGCTGCCTTTGGTTCCGTTTTCCTTTGGCAGCGAACGGCTTACGTCGGCGGCTCTGGAGCTGGTCCCGTTGGAGGAAGATTCACCATTTTCGGTAAGATCAAACCGATTCAGCCACTGCCTCGACTGAGACCTGTGGTGTTCGATTTGAGAGATTTTGGAGGTGTTGGAGATGGGTTTACGCTTAACACGGAGGCCTTTGAGAGAGCGGTGGTTTCAATCTCGAAGCTTGGGAGTAATAGCGGTGGCGGTCAGCTGAATGTGCCGCCTGGACGCTGGCTCACGGCTCCGTTTAATCTCACTAGCCATATGACTCTTTTTCTTGCTGAGGATTCCGAGATTCTTGGTGTTGAGGTTAGTGAAATGATTTGATTTCTCTTACATTGCTTTCATCTCGATACAAGGGCTTGATCACAAAAGATTTATCCTTTTTTGTCCATTGATTTTGATGATTATTTACTGAAAATGAGATGCTTTAAGCTCTGTTTTAAGTTAATATGGCATAACTTTTAGCCACAACTAAGCTTAGAACTTGATATTTCTAGGTTACAGGTAACTTCACTTTAGCTAAGTTAGAGTATATTTACTGTGTTTGCTAGGTTCTGTTGAATGGAGGGTACATAACTTTGTAGATTTTGTGTGTTTGAGGAGACTAATCGAATATATAACAAATGCTAGATTTGGTACGCAAATGAGTGTTTATCTTGGGTTTTTAAGGGAATAATCCACATTTGGGACTAAGAGTATAGGTTAACAAAACAGAGGTTGCCCAATGAGAAAATAAAACTTAAGTGAATGCTGTGTGAATCTTATTTACCCGGTGTTTCACTTGAATTATCAGGATGAGAAGTACTGGCCTTTAATGCCACCATTGCCTTCATATGGTTATGGTAGAGAGCGTCCTGGACCTCGTTATGGGAGCTTAATCCATGGTCAAAACCTCAAAGACATTGTTATAACTGGTTAGTGATTCCCTCCTAGTTCATGTTTCTGAAATTATGAGAAACGAGTTACTGATTAATGGATATAACAAACAGGTCACAACGGAACAATAAATGGACAGGGACAATCGTGGTGGAAGAAGCATCAGAGGAGACTTCTCAACAATACGAGGGGACCTTTAGTTCAAATAATGTGGTCCAGTGACATAGTTATCGCTAACATAACAATGCGTGACTCACCCTTTTGGACTCTTCATCCATACGACTGCAAAAATGTAACAATAAAGAATATCACCATCTTGGCTCCTGTAACTGGAGCACCAAATACTGATGGAATTGATCCAGGTATTGTTCCCTTACCGTCGGCGTCTACTATCTTTCTCCGGCTATCCTGCATTTGATAGATTTATAACTTTTTTGCACTGTTTATCTTTCCGTAAACAGATTCGTGTGAGGATATGGTAATTGAGGACTGCTACATTAGCACTGGTGATGATGCGATCGCAATAAAGAGTGGATGGGATCAGTTTGGCATTGCATATGGACGACCTTCAACGAACATTCTTATCCGTAATCTCATTGTTCGCTCCGTTATAAGGTAAAGAGTTTTCTCATTTTTCATGTTTCACCACAGAAGTTCAAAAACTTGTTTTTTGTAAAAACAAAATAAGCAAAAGTTGTCTGTATATTTTGACAGTGCTGGTGTATCAATCGGAAGCGAAATGTCGGGTGGTATATCTAACGTGACGATTGAGAATCTCCTAATCTGGAACTCGCGGCGCGGAATCAGAATCAAAACAGCTCCAGGACGAGGCGGTTACATCAAAAACATAACTTACAAAAACCTAACACTAGATAACGTTCGGGTTGGTATCGTGATCAAGACGGATTACAACGAGCATGCAGATGATAATTACGATCGCAAAGCATATCCGACACTCTCAGGATTCAGTTTCACGGGAATCCACGGACAAGGAGTGAGAGTGCCGGTCCGAATCCACGGGAGCGAGCAGATTCCGGTAAGGAATGTGACGTTTCGGGATATGTCCGTTGGGTTAACGTACAAGAAGAAACATATATTCCAATGTTCGTTCGTGAAAGGACGAGTCTATGGTCCGATATCTCCTCGAGCTTGCGAGAATTTTGATGTGTACGACGAGGAAGGTCGTCTTGTTAAGGCCGCTGCTGAGTCCAATGTGACGGACATTGACTACGACATTTGAATGTATTTTTTGTATTCACTGTCATCTCGGATCATTTGTGTGTACATAGACGTAAATTTTGGAACACAAAATGAATGTTTTTTTTATATTAATTTGGACAGCTTTTCAATCTGATAATTATAATTCAAAATCACATAGAAATATCTAAAGGAGCAGTTCTTTTCTCCACAGTAAAGGAGTGATATGTACTTGTAAATGATTTTGTACCCATTATGGGGGATGATAATATATGATAATAACAAATCAATGAAATAGATGTCCTAGTTTAATAGGAAATTTGCTAGCAAATATTATATCAAGAATAGGTCGATTAGTGGTAATAAACTGCTTAATCTATGTTGACCAAACAGTAAAGTAGAACGAACGGGATTGACTTGCTTTAAACTAAAGAATACAAATATTAATGAATAGATGAAGGAATGCAAGATTCAGACTCATAAATATTTGAGGTTTACAGTTGAGCGGTAGAATGCTTGAGAAAAAGAATAAGAATGTCCATGTTGAGAGGTTTTATATATATGTGCGATTCTGGCAAACACAAGTTGCTGTTTTCGAATCCATGACTAAGCTCACATATTATTAACGCACGAGTCACCTGCATGCATGGTATCAGCGTAATCGACTGAAACGGACTAATGATCCCTTACAAAAGCGGACTCGCACCTTTAGACATGGGAGACTATGCTATACCTCTCTTACTTAGCTTTTGATCGCCAAACTCGGACCCAAAACCAATAGCGAGAGGGGTGTTTTTGTAGACCAAACTCGCACAACTTGACCCAGCCAACATATAAATATAAATTTCTTGAAATATCCAGTTTACACTATAAAATATTAATTTTAATGTCACGAGAAGCATGTTCCACTAATAAAGTGAATTAGCACAGTTTCAAACATTTATAGTATATTTTATTATGCAGAACACCGACGACTCCAATAATGGTCGCGACCCATGTGGCGCCTCATCAACTGTTTTTATGCTTTTTTTTTTTTTTTTAATCTTTATTTTTATACAATCATATAGTACCATTTATTTTTGAAAGTATAACAAACGCATGCGTACTTTTACAAGTATACTATAAAGAAATACAGATCAATTGTTTCTTCATTTCTTGAAATTTCATGTGCATATTGATTTTTTATAGTTTTTATCAAAACCTAGGTATGATTTGCATCATTGCTAGTTACATAAGTATTAGTAATTTTTTTTTTTATATAGTATTAGTAATTTGCTAAAAGAAACTAAAACTATACGACGTGGCGACGTATGAATCTATGCTTAGCATAGTCAACCATGTAAATTTCGAAAGCCTTATCATACTATAAAGAAAAAAAAAAAAGCTAAACGAGAAGATAGTGTAGTATAATGATATTTATATTAGACGTTACATTTATAAAATGAATTGTTGTATCATATAACAAGGACTAGAAGACTAGAATAGAATAATACAAATAAATTTAGGAGCCGTAAACTAAAGATAAACTCTCAAATGGTGCATATGAATACAAAAATTAAATATATATAAATTTGGACACGTTACTCAACTTGCATCGCGGATCTGTATTCCTTCCCAACCACAACCACTACGCACTACATACACGCATTTCCCACGAGTTTAACGATCTTTTCCGTTTAATCTAATCCTATCTACTTTATTACAAGGCTCATCATCATCATATAGCCCACATTCCCATAGCTTAATAGTAGTATGTTCTAACTCCTTACCAATAAACTCAAAAGCCACTTGAGTTTTTTATTTTGTCGATGAAAATATCTAGCTTGTTCTAATAAAGTTTCTATCAATAATGTGAAAGAAAGACTCGGTGTTTTGGACGACTTTTTCTTACTCTTTTAATTGTATGCATAATTAATTATACCATATTCTAATATAATATTTTTTGTCGGCTAATAGCAAACTTCATCCAATGGTCCGAATTATCTCGAGTTCATGGTATTTATATTACTGGACGTATTTTGTTTACTGAAATATAACGGAAACTGTGTCGAAAAATCCAAGTTTAATGAAACATCAGAGAGACACGATTGAATTGTATTAGAACTGTGTTATAGGCCTTCTCAGCCAATCTTGATCATACGACACAATATCGAAAACAAATACTAAAAAAAAAGAAAAAGATATATATACAACAATTTATCAACGAAAGAAGGCAACAAGGTGCAAACACTAATTATAATACACTATGATCTTTCTCGTGCCTAAGGTGTTTTTTTCTTTTATCTCTTGTCAATTTCCAAGTACGATCCACGCAAACAAAGTTGTACCCTAAATTTGCGTCTGTCTCAACAAAAGAGAATTTATAAAAACAATAGCAATTTGAAAAAGAGTCTGACAAATCAATCTCACACACACACACACAGACACACCCAAGGGGTCGTATAGATCGCGTAGCAGCGTATAACAACTCACGGGTACGTAAAAATAAATAAGAATCTACTACACGCGTATATAAACAACCAACCATAATTCGACGCGTGTCATATAAAAATAGGTGTAGCCAACGTGCACTTGCCTTGTGGTTTCCTCTTTTTTGGATTTTTTTTTTGAATTATTTTTAAAACCTTTCTCTGCTTTTCCATTTTTTGTAGATATTATTTTTCTTCTTTTTTTAAAAAAAGAGGAACGCATAACAACAAAAACGTGGTCGACGGAACATGTGGGTGGTGGAGTTGTCTTGTATCGGGGACCACTCCACACTGTTTCATTATAATTAACGCCGTGAGGTTTTGCTCCGTTTTGCGTTTCTCACTCTTTTTACGATTGTACCCTCCTCCTTGCCTTTGTTGACTGACATATATATTATGGGAGGAGATTAATTACAGTACTCTCTTTCGCATATTGCCTGGGCTTAGATAATCTCCTTTTTAAGACGACAGTTTTGATTAGGTCTTTACATGTTTATTTATTTATTTTTAAGTACCATGCAAACATCAATTTCGTTTTCGATGATGATTTCTCTATTTTGCTGGTTCATGTCATCTTAATTAATTGTGACGGTCGACCATGTGTGGGTTGACTTTTTATAGTATGACTTTTATCTTGTGCTTTCATTTAATTCCAAATCGACAACTAATCCAAGTCTTGTTTAAGTTTTTTTTTCATTTACTGAGAGACCAAACCTTAACCTGTAATCGTTGCATGAATCACGCGTTAATAACCTTTATAATAATACGTTTTTCTTTAGATAATTATCTTATCGTATAGATTATGATTATACAAAACTATATTATTATTAGTCTAATATAAAAAAATGTCTTGACTGTTGACTACTTATAACGCGTTTTTGCTTCTTGTTTTTTTTTTTTGAATGTTTCATAGTATTTTTAAAAATGTGTCGTTTTTCCATTATTTTGGTTTAATTTTAATTTTTCTTGTTAATAAATCAGATACAAAACATGTGACCAGCACCAAAACCACGACGATCAAGATCAAGAATTATGCCTACTGTACAATTAAAGTTTACATTAATAATAAAGGAAAAAAGAAAAATCTAACATCTTCTTACATATATGCATATTGTATTTTATTTGACTTCGTCCTTACAATACAAACCAACCGTAGATGGTTAAAGTAGGTTCGTGTGTGGGGGAGGATATAATAGTAATTTAAAGAAAACAGAAAGGCGTTGAACGTGGAGAACAGTGAACCGAGACACATTTGCCGGTTTTATATAAAAAAGAAAGGACGAAATAAAACACGTGTTTTTATATACGCACTGTGATTAGATAAAAAAAGGAGTATAATATTAATATATATACTTTGTTATATTGGAGGAGGTAGGAAGCACCTCTTCTGCAACCAACCAACAACAAACCAAAGAGAAAGTTTTAAAGGAGACGTCTCCTCCCATTTCTCCCTCGTGACTAAAACGCAATTTGCTAAGAAAGAGCAAATCCATTACAAGAAAGAAGAAGCAACAGAGAGATACCTTTAGTTTTCGTATATAGATTCTACGATATCGGAAGAAGAAGAAGAAGAAGATTTTGATTCCCCTGGATCGATTTTGTTTATTTAGCTATTCCAGAAAACTCTCTTGTTTGTGATAAAGATGTCGAGTTCTATGGAGTTCGTCGCTAGTAGGAGATTTACAGGGAAGGCTAGCTTCTCTCAGACGTGTAGTCGATTGAGTCAGTATCTTAAAGAGAACGGTAGCTTCGGAGATCTGACCTTAGGCATGGCATGCAAGCCTGACGTCAATGGTTAGCCAACCAACCCTTTTCTTTAGATCCATTTTCTTCCTTTTTTTCTGAATTCTTGATCTTGATATTTTTTTCAAGAACATCGAAATTGGAGAGTTTTTGATCGGAAAACAAAAAGATTTTGAGTTTACCAAATTCTGAAACAGAGGATCTTACTTTTTGATTTCATTACATTTGCAGGAACTCTTGGCAACTCACGTCAGCCGACAACAACCATGAGTTTATTCCCTTGTGAAGCATCAAACATGGATTCTTCCATGGCGGCTCAAGATGTTAAACCGAAGAATATGTTTCCTAGGCAATCGAGTTTTTCTTCCTCATCTACCTCTGTTCCAAAGCAAGATGTCCTGAAAACGACACAGGCTACCAGATCTGTGAAACCAGAGTCTCAAACTGCTCCATTGACTATATTCTATGCCGGGCAAGTGATTGTATTCAATGACTTCTCTGCTGACAAAGCCAAAGAAGTGATGAACTTGGCCAGCAAAGGAACCGCTAATAGCTTCACCGGTTTCACATCTAATCTCAACAACAACAACAACAGCCAAAGTTTAGCCAAGACTACTCAAACAAGCAACGTCGTCGTCGCTACTATCCCAAGCCAAATTCCTCACCCCAAGAAAACCGCTACACAAGAGCCAGTCCTGTCCTCCTCAACTCCAATGACATGTGGTAATGTTTTTACTCAACCTATTTTGTTTACATCTCTTTGTAGCTTTTTATCCCGCCGTAATCATAATAAACAACTTCTAACAGAGAACTCTCCCTCTCTCTTTCTTTTGTTTTTTACAGAGCTTCCTATTGCTAGAAGAGCTTCACTCCATCGGTTCCTAGAGAAGAGAAAGGACAGGGTTACCTCAAAGGCACCATACCAATTATGCGATCCAGCCAAGGCGTCTTCAAAGCCTCAAACCTCAGACAACATGTCTTGGCTCGGTTTGGCAGCTCAAATATGAACGCTAACCGCTGTACCGGGAAATTCTTTTGACGTTGCTTCGATACAAGATATAAAAGCTGCTACTTTCATGCTTCAAGCTTGTTATATTCTTACAACTCTATTCAATGATTAGGAAACTTCATATATTTGTATGTATTATTGATTAGTGATCAATTCTTGTTAGTATATTCGTCTTAGTTTGTTGTTCTACACTTTTATTAGGTGTTGTCGCATGCCTTAATTAATCTCCTTTCTCTGGGGTATCTCAAAATTAGTTTTTGTATGTGACTGATTTTGTAAGAAACAATAATTTTTGTTAACGAACCATATAGTCCTTTCTAATCTTATATATAGTCATAATTTAATGGTTTAAACCGATATAGTTGAGTACTAATAGACAATGTTTACACTTAGAGAGCAGAGATAAAGATATAATGTTTACACTTACAGAGCAGATAATATCATTCATATTCTCCCAATCTCCCCAATCGAAGCCTCTGAGTAAGACATGACGAAACAAGCCTCTCTTATCATCCTTTGATCCCATAGTGTAGCAGCCTAAGCCACTCTCACACGCTAATGGCAAAAAACAGAGCATGTACTGATGTACAGCGAGAGTGGAATAAGCAGTAAGCGTTTAAGCAGGTGTGGGTACTGAGGCCGTTTTCGTATGCAAGACTTCGAACAGATTCGAATCTCTCAATCAGCTGGTCACATTCTAGTGTCACACTTATGTGTAGCTATATTTGCAACATTTAAGAAACATTTAATATATAAGTCCGGTATATTCAGTTTGATCACATAAAATTTTAGTGGTATTATTGGGTTACCACAAAATTAAAGAGAATGGACGGGAGTTTGGTGTTGACATGTGAGTTTAAACATGTTGATAAGTAAACCGAGCAAGTAGGATTTAGTGATTCAAGACCGTGTTCAGTTTTTTTTGTGTGTCATCTTTTTGTTCAGTGATCACTTTGGTGAACTAGCTAGTGTTATGCAAGTTCTGTAACTTTGTATGATGACGAACAAGAAGGATTGTTCAAATAAGAATGATGAAAATAGCTAAAAGCAGGCTAACACAAATTGCAAACTCATTTGACAATGCAATCGCACCCAGTCAGTATTCTGAATCTAACCGAAATAATGATACGACAAGACATAAATAACAAAAGACAGTTTCTAGTAGTTAATTCTTGATTCTCCAGTCATTTACCTCTCCTTGAAAAGCTCAAACCAAGCATGTAATCCTTGTTCTTAAGATCAAAACTTGCAGATAGAATACAATCGAGTCCCATATTCCATCCTTTAAAAAGATATGCAGATGCAACACCGTTAGAACCAATCTTTCCTTGGACCTGAGCCTGAAAAAAAAAAAAAAAAGATCATATGAAACTAAAACAGATTTATAAAAGACTCTGTTTTCAATTCCATTAAAATCTTTTTAAAAATAGCAAATATTACCATTTCAGAATCGCAGTCATACCCAATACTAGTATTAACATCTCTTGAAAAGCAATTGTACACAAACTCGGTGGCGAGTGAAGCCTGATTATGAGCAACAGAAGATACAACATGTGGACGTCATCCCTAATTATTATCTCACCTTTCCATCATAGATCAAAGATTAAAAAGAAAATATGAGATAGTGTGCATGCATGCATTATTTATTACCGTCTTTGAAATCTTATGCAAATAGGTCATACATACGTCACCGCTTTTTTTTAACTTGAGCAGCGGCGATCTGTTAATAAAGAAAAGTTCTCAACAAAGATTGATAAAATAAACAGTAGAAGAATTCACCAATATAACTATAAATATGATCTAAAAATTTTCTCTATCGATCAGAGTTTAAGAGCTATATATATCTATCTATCTTAGTAAATAAACTGACTGAGAAAGAAGTATAACCATCTTATTATCATCAGTATCGTATCTCGCAGCATAACCTAAAGCCGAGTTTTGAGACTCACTGCGCCACAAGAAATGAGTACCCAGAGATAGACGGGGTGTCACACGCCTTACAGAAAATAACTTACGGTAAAGTATATATATATATATTAATTAAATAAGCCTATACAAAGTCTAATTATTTTTTTATTTGTGAGCTAATTGTTTATCGAGGTATTTAAAAACGTTTAGAACACAAAAGCAAATTTAGTTTTACCTGGATATATGATGCTCCAATTACGCCTCTGGTCTCGAGACTAAAGTTAGCTACGTAGTTTTGAGCCTTACATAAGTGTGAGCCAAACAAAAATAGTTAAGGAAATGATTCATCACAAGATATAAGTACAAATCTTTAAATCGAGATAATTCTTTTACCAGGTAATCAAAATCAACTCGTGCCATGTCCAAAACTGCATTGCTCACCTGGAAAAGAAGAATGTCAAAAACAGAAGAAATTAAAAAAAAGAGTCGGAGAAGATATATAAACCATAGAAATGAATCACATTATCTGAGTCTCTCTAGTTGCAACACTTACCTCAGTCCGTGCTTGCACAATCAAATTATCAGTTATAGAGGCTTTCACTCTCCCGTTTAATCTACCATGAGTAATAAATCCATAACACACCAGCTGCAACAACAATACACACATTTTATATTTTAATTTCCACAAAAAAAAAAGATAGAATTTTATCATTAAAAAATCCCAATAACAAAGCTTTTTTTCCAATAAAACCTTTGGGACGTGAAAGTAAGGACAAAGTTTATAATATCCTGGCCCGATCGTTGGACTGTTTGAAACAAGAATCAGTAAACAGGGGATTAACGAGAAACGCCGAAAAAGAAAAAGGAAAAAGTATAGTTGCAACTATATATGACTGTAAAACATAATAAAAAAATAGTCACCAGATACAAAGCTTTTTATCAAAAAAGTATCGGTTGCAGCTCAAAGATAAACCCTGGTTATAACCAGGGTATAAAGCATGTGCAGAGAAAGAAAACTGGTTACAACAGGTTGACAAAATGACTTTGAATCAAAATATCCGGATCAATTTTTTAAAACCATAATAGTTAGATAGTTTTTCTACTGATCTCGGAAGACCACCTTGAAACGATTCACTGAAAACAATTAGAAACGATACAGTAGCCTAAAGTGCTCGAACTTGGCCAAAGTTACAATAAGTTAAGTACAATAAAAGCTACTTATGATACTTAACTGTAAGCTTCTTTATCGACCTCGTATTATCCAACAGGACAAGTGAGGTTCGAGTTATCAGCTTGATCCGCCATGGCCGCCGTTATCGTCACGGGGGTAGAAACACGAATAACTGAAGGGTTTTTCTGTAATAAGAGATATGATTAGATATGTAATTACTATACATTCCTAATATAGATACGATCATCTCTTTAGGCACAAAAACATATAAAGGAGGGTTTATTATTATTTAAATCTGATAATTCTAACACGTGGAGAAAAATAAATGAATCCTTTACCCCCAAAAATCCAAAAACAATCGGGGGAAAAAAAAAAAAAGGAAAATTAAAAACCACAAATCAAAATTATCAGATTCTCATGTGTGTGATTATATGGAAATGTTTCAAAAATTCCAAAGAATGATGGAGCCGTCGTAAGTCTCTTCTCCGTGGTAATAGTCTTGCTGCGTAGGTGAAAGCTGTTCCCTGAAACGATCACCGGAGTATTCGTCGGAGAAATCATCGAACCCAGGGAACAACCCAAACTCCGAAGCGAAATTACCCGAACCAACCGTCGGCAGCATACTCAAGAACTCCGAATCAATGTCCATCGAGTTTGAAGTTGACTCTTGCTGTATCTCGTATGACGATCCTGCTCGAACGCTCGATTCCTTCTCCTCCTCCGAGTTAGCGAACCTCGCTGCCGCTTCTCGTATCTCCGACCTCGATAAGTTTCTTCCGCCGTTGATCGCCGGAGGGTTTTCCGGGAAATTGAACTTCGCGTTGTTGCCTCGGAGGCAATAAAGAGCCGCGTCGAAGGCTCGCGCCGCCTTCTCAGGTGTGTCGTATGAGCCTAGCCAGATACGTTCTCTGCTGTTGGGGAGTCTGATCTCCGAAACCCATTTGCCCCATTTCCTCTTCCTCACTCCTTTGTACTTTGACTGCATCGAAGAAGAAGACGATCCTTCCATCGCAAATAAACCAAATCCGGTTCTGTAACGGTACGATTTCTTTTGTTTCCGGTTTAGCTCTGTTTCTTTCAGTAAGCTCTCTGTTTGTGTTCTTCAGTGTCAGTGTTGGTTGATTTTGAATTGGATTGATATGATTTGGCGCTTCAGAAATCTAATATATACCAGTGGTGAATAAGAGTGAGTTTTTGACTTTTTGTGGCGCGTAAAGAAACAAAAAGAGTCAAAACTCAAAAAGGTCAAAGGGAGCGCGTTTGTACTTTCTTTGGAACGGAACTCTCAAGTCTCAAATAAAACGCCGCAAAGTGTCAGGTGCGAATGGACACGTGGCGTTTATCTCAAGAGGGCTTAGTCTTTATTGTGTGTGGTCTGCGTGTACTAGAGAGACTGTTTTTGGGTTCTCTTGTCCTTGTCCTTGTTTTTCACGTGGATTCTTACTTCAACTCCTCTTTCGTTGTCAACGTTGAATATTTTCCGCTGCGTCTAGAGGATTCTGCTGCTTTAAGAGAATCTGAAAACGATTCTTGTGCATTGAAGAGGAGGAGAAGAAGAAGAAAATAACAAAGATTAATCATTGATGAATTGAAGATGATTGTTTAGTTACATTACAATATTACATTCACATTACATTGTGTATTGTGGTTGACTTGTTCTCTTTTGTTTTTATAAAGACAATTCCACAGGTTATATATAAATATGGGGAAAACAAGAAAAGTACAACAACATCAAGTTAGAATGAAAAGTCAAATCACTGTCCTATAAAAATGTATATATACCTTGCAGTATTTTCTTCTTCTTCTTCTCAGTTTGTTGTTTGCAGTACACATTAAAAAAACAGCTGTACTTTGCGATGGCCAGGAATGATCTCGATGTAAGTTGATTTGGTCTATCTGCATCTTTTTTTCCTTTTCTTTTCTATCTGTTAAATGAAGCTGCAGCAGAAGTGTCTTCATAATGTACTTTCCATGCATTTCCGCTGTCTGTCTCGCTGCAGGCTTGGTTCGTGGCCGGGATAGCTGCAAGATCTCCGTCTAAGCTCATTTGCTGCACTTCTGCTGATGATAGGATCTTTATGTTTTGCACGCAGTTCACAAACTCCCTGAGGAAACAAACAGACCACCATTATCAGAATTGTAAGATCATTATTGATTCTGAGATTTGTTTCTTAAGAGCTGTGTGTTGAATCTTTGATTGATATAGAGTTTTTTTTTAAGATCTAGAACTTACTCCCAAGGATCATCACCAACGAGTAATATATCGTTTTCATGATCAGTGTAAACGAGTTTCCAATCAGAGGTTAGCGGATCTTCGAGCTGCCCTTCGATGCCAAACATTCTTGCTAAGTCATGCCTAAGTTCATCATAGCCACTATAACGGGTAACATCTATTGATCTTCCTACTGACCCTCGTTTTTGAACCTTCAAGGATTAAGATTCACAATTTTCAGCATTTAACATTTAAAGCTTAAAGAGGCAAAAGATGATAGCTTTGGGAAGGGAGACGAAGATCTCTAACCTTTGTATATGTTCGCATTCGTTGTGTTTGATTCGGCCAGAGTCCACCACCATTCATGATGCCTGAATCATTGATGCCACCGACCTCATTTGAACATCCAGACTTAAAGGGGATGCTGGGAATACCAAATGACTGAGAACTGATTGCAGCACTGGATAGCTCTGTCTCAATGTCTCTTGGTGCGTTGCCGTAGTTGGGAACCAAGTTCTGAAAGTCCTTTTGAGAATACAGAGCATCAGAAGTTACAGCTTCGAGATTACTAGCAAAAGCTAAGTTGTTTCTTGGTTGATGAGATTGGCAATCTCCATCGAAACCAAATGATGGTAGTGGGAAAGTCTGTTGCTGCTGTGCAGAGCCAACAACATCAGGACAATACGTTGTTCCCGCTGTGGATACATCGATTTGATCTGTTACTGCGCCTTTAAATTTGAACTGTTCACCAGCACTCTTCAAATTCACCATGCCTTGATTGATCCGGTTGTCGGTTTTTGCATAAAGCTCTTGAACAGGATTACTTGCACGCTCAAATACAGATTCAGATGCAGATACAGATACCGCTTGTCCTTGTTGATTTCTGCTGAGGAAATTCGTCGGTGAAACATTATCATGCCCGGTGTTATTGGTGGAAGGCGAGGTTGAACAAGAAGGAGCTTCTCCATCTGTGTGACCAGAATGTGATCTTCCGGCGGCTACAAGAGGTTTATTATTCATTTGTCCCTGTTGCTGATGATTCACCTGAATCTGTGGAGGCTGCATGAAAGTTGAAGCTGAGAAGCTGTTATTACCATGCGCCAAGGGCTGCTGGTTCTGAGATGACAGAAGTTGTTGCAATTGATGGCTTTGTGGCTGCTGTAACGCCGAGAACTGTGGCTGTAAGGATGAAGTTACTGGAGGAATCGACTGCTGCTGTTGCTGCTGCTGTAGCTTCTGGAGTAGCTGCAACTGAAGCTGTTGTGAAGGACTTGGTTTTGGCGATTGTTGTTGCATTTGGAGCTGCTGTGGATTTTGGGACAGAGATTGTTGTAGTGAATGCAGAGAGGACTGTTCTTGCTGGTTTCTTAAGGATTGGCTACTGTTGTGCAATTCCAGTTGCTGCTGAAACTGCAATTCTTGTGCAAAGGATGTCATTTGAGACGAGCCTTTATTCCCTGAGTGTATGTTCTGGTGTGTCATTTTAACACCATTAGGGAGCATTGACTGCTGCTGAAGCTGCGACTGAGTAGTAGATTGGTGCGGATTTTGACAAGAGACTTGGTTAGCAACAGCACTCACATCGGAACCTGTGTTATAGATCCCCTGTTGCTGCAGCTGTTGGTGTGACATCTGTAGTTGTTGTTGTTGTTGTTGAGATTTCACCATGGCTGGTTGTGCTTGCATCTGTTGACTGATATGGTTAAGCGTATTTAGTTTGTTGAATTGGGAATTTGCGGAAGAGAGATTTGGGGATTGGAAGTTCAACAGCTTGGAAGGGTCGTTGGAAGCAAAATTGTTTGGTAGGTTATAAGATGAGAGCGCGGACGGGAGCTGAGGAGTAGCAGAACCTGACAGTGGATTGTTTTGCTGCATACTCATCCATTGAACTAGACTTAAACCAGGAAACATCGAACTCTGTGCGTCTTTCATCCCAAATTCTTCTCCCATCCAAGGCATTGCTCTTTTAAAAGCGTTTTCCATGTCCAACTCATCATCTGCAACAAACCTCCAAGGTTAGTCTCCGGAAACTAGTCAAAGATCTATGGAGACAGAAGAAGATGGAAAGCAATAAACTCACCTGGCATTCCCGGTTGCCTCGGGTACTTAGGTCTAAAAAATGGAGGAGGGCATATGTAAAAAGGAGTTATGACAGGTTCTATTTCCCATATGGATACTCGGCTTGGCCTATCTCCAGCTGTTGATTCATCCCATCCTACCTGTTTGAACCATGAAGGATTCAGGAATATATTCAGAAAAAATGAGCATCATAAAGAGTTTAACACAACTCTAATATACATTACCTGAAGATTACGCCATTGTGAGCCTTTCCATCTTACAGGGTCAAGATCACTAATACCAGTGACTGTACCCATATATCTGCGAACCCCACAATCTTCAGTCTCAAACATCATCCGGAATCGCATCCCCAGTGATACTTGAGCGTACAAAGCTTTGTTGTATTTGGCTAAAGGAACTACAAACTCTGAAGGACTTGCCCTTGGATTGAAGAAGATGGTAAAAGGGCTACTGTTGGCATTAGCATGAGCTGCAGCTGCAAGAATCCCAATGTGCATACTGTCACTGGATATGACCGATGAGGAAAGAGTCGGGGTTTGCCTATTTGCACGTCTTATACCCAACATCAGCTGTGATTTCTCATCTCTGCAAAACAGTATTTAAACCCAAGTGCCCTTGTGAGAAGAGGAAAGTCCATTTCTGCTTAGTGTTTTGATCTAAGAATGACTCATACCTTACAAACAAAACTGAGTCACCCGCGAATAGTCTCTTTGTGCTAACAAAAACGCTCCAACCTGTGGTAAGCAAGTGCCTTTTTGGTTGGCCTAAATTCAGATTACATCAAAGAAAGCAAATCAGGTTGAAGTTTTCAATATTTTGGACTAGTAAACCAATCTTGAGATGATTCAAACCTCGATAAATATGTCTGAATGTCCATGTAGTATCATGTAGATCTTTGGCTACAATCTCTTGTGCAGGTGGTTGCATCGAGAAATCCTATATTTAAGCATCCTCAGAACTTTAAGCAAAACGGATTCAAAGGATGAATCAAGAGAAACAAATCAGTTTGATGAGAGACATACAAGAGGAGGGAATATTTTCTCAGCTGCACGACGCGGTACAGAGAATCCACCGTGAGTGCTTGTGTCACTCGCTGTAAGAGTCTTGCAGAAAAACTCAGTAGGTTGTCTGTTTAGCTTCAAACCCATATCAGAAGCTAGCAATGCTTCTCTGTCATACTGTACACGTTTGATAATGGAGCAAGATCAGCTACAAAGTTGTCAACTTTAAACCAAGACACCACAAGCTAAACTCATGGAGATAGAAGATTCAGACCTTATTCACAGGTTGAAGAGTCATCTGTGCATATACTTCATCGGTTTCAGTATCAGCCTGATTCAGATTACACAAGTTATGATTAATCATCTTTCTTCTTCTCTCTCTCTCTCTTTCTCTCTGATTTTGAGTAGACAAGTTGGAGGGAAAAGAGGCTTACATGTAATGTAACACTGTGAAGCAAGCAAATCAGCTTAGAAGGAAGATTCGGGTAATTTGGTATAAAATCTGTTTGCTTCTGCATCGATGCTGCAACCTGAAAAAAGGTGAGGGGGGGTTCATTGAACAAATGATTGGTCAGATTGCAATAGAAAAAAGTTGTAAATGATCTGAAACGCAAGAAAAGAGGGGTATGGAACCTACTTGCTCGCTATGACCTTGAGGGAAGTAAACCACAAGACTTCCGACAGGAGGCAATGAAACCAAAGGCCCTGCACAAGCGTGCCATAGTTGAGAATTGATTGGCTTCTTCTCTCCTGTTCATCCATAATAATATCAGACCAAAAACAAAACATTCAAAATCTTGCAGATTGAAATTTTAATAAAAGTTTGCAGCATTAATGATTCAACCACTTCATTAAATACAGTGATAGAAGAAGAAGTCGATTTTTGGTGGCTTAGTGCTGACTCAAAGTTAAAAACAAAACTTGATGAACATGAAATGCAGAAAACTGTATTGAAATAAATATTAAAAAAGTCCCCAAGAAAAAGGATGAGAAAGAAATCGAGTAGAAAGCTGGTTGAAATACCTTCGTTGGAATTGGGAAGAAACCCATTTGAAGGAGCCTTCATGGTTTACAGAAGAAACAACGGAAACTTCAAAAAAAAAGAGAGCAAAACTTTATGTTTTATTTAGTTTGGTTTGATGTGGAGGGAGGAAACAGAGTTGTTGAGCACAAAATGAAGGAATCTGTTAGTATAGACAGAGCTCTAGTACTCTTGTAAAAAGGGGAAAAAGAGAGAGAGAAGAGCATGACAAACTAAGCAATGATTTTGGTTTTTCAAAATCATTCCGAAAAACAAAAGCCTTTTCTATTTAGTTCATAAGAGAATACTTGTTGAAGCTTTCAGACCCAAAAAAAAAAAAAAAAGTTTTAGGCTCTTTAAAAACAAAAGCTTTTTGTTTTCGTGTTTCTACAGATTCTCAAGTGTTTGTTTAAAGAAAAAAAGGAAAAAAAATTTGGAGTTTTTTTTGAGATTTTAATTACTAGTAAAGAGAGACGATTGAGATCGGGAGAGGGGGGGGATACATGCGAAAAGATGAATTATGCCCTCTGACGTGGCACCCCCCACTTGATGTCTTCTTCTTCTCGGTCCCACCTTCTTTTTTTTTTACTACACCTTTTTTACATTTTTCTTATACAAATTGTTTTATGTTGTCGATGGTTTTTAAAAATCTGTTAACTTTCCCTCGTTTTCTTTATAACTATATAGTTTTCTTCACTGATATGGATTTTTTTTTTAAAGATCAAGAATGTATAAATATTATGGACATTGTATTTTTTTTTTTTTATGTTTGAGATCTCGGATTAAGTTGTATAAAATTAATTAGTAGACTAACCGGATTTGTTGAGAAAACTAGTTATATATAAGGATTAGGTTCGGCGGATTGAGCAAGTGCAAAGCCAAATGAAGTATTTTTTTTATTACTATTTAAATAAACTAAATCCAAGATTATATAAACTCTTTTGTTACCATTAAAGATGTCCTACTTTTTTTCTTTATGTAACGATGATTCTTTGTTATTATATCTAAAAATAATAAAAGTTAGGGTTCATTCATCGAAAGAAGAAAGATAAAACTATATTTTAAAAAATAAAATTCGTATAAACGAACAATATCATAAAAGCTCACGCATATATGTTGATTGTTTTTTTTTTTTGGTAGTGATATATGTTGATATTATCATGAATAGATATATATATATATATATATGTAAGAAAATATTATGGATTGGTCCAAATTGGGACATGTCCGTATAATTTCATGAAAGAAAAAAAAACATTGGGAAAATATGTACTCTTTCTATTATAATGCATTAGGGTAGTAGTAATAGTAAGTAGCCAGTATTTTATAATTAGGTTGAGATTATTATGATTAGAATAAATATTCCCTTTTGATACGCAATGGAGCACCCACTAGCCGCAAAAGGAGGAGAACTTCACATGTTTACAGAGAGCTACGGACATCATTATACTCCAATTAAAAAGCTTTAGCCTCTTCATGTGTTTTTATTATTTTTCAGCCTAATTATTTAGTAAAGTATTAATCTTCTGATTAAATTTTTAATGTTCTTTCTTCTCTCTTTAATTTTAATCTATTAAAACTTAAAAGTGCTTTACAATTAATCTGGACGGAAGTAGAGTAGTTCCTTACTTTCAGCTCTCTACGTATAAATAGACTAATTGTTTTAGAGAGCCTTTATTTTCCCATTTTATAGAAATCCGAGAATATAAATTAACTTTTGTTTCTTGAAAACAGGTAATTTATTTATTTATTTCTGATTTAAATGAAAAAAAAATCAGTATACATGCATTTAGTGGGAAGGTTTTGACCTAATTATCACCTTTTTGTTTATTGATATTAATGCAGTATAGTCTATGTTTAGGAAAACGGAATTTAATTTGGAACATTTATATATGTTTCGTGAACAACTCTGACTCTTTCCAAAGTATATATTCTTTTACTGATTTTGTCAATACTTTTAGAAGATGATTGTTCGATGTATAAGTATAATATATAGTTTAACATATCGAGGTTTTTTTTTTTTTTTTTTTGTCGTCTAACATATCGAGGTTGTTAAACAAGAATACCGACTATTAGCCGTGAACTTTGTTTTCCTATAAAAGATTATGCATGAACTTACCCGATAGTCTATTTGATTTGTGTTTTTCTTATAATTTACAACATGTAAATAGATTAATCAGGCATCTAAATAGTTGTAAATGTTAAACAAGAGATGTGTTGTACATTGTTTTCTAAGTTCGAGGTGAAGCTATCTCAAGAATCTTGACTCCTAATGAAAGAAAACTTCCAAAAAAAAAAACGGAATGTAAGTAAAGTTTGAAGTTAGGTTTAAACATATAGAATCAACATTTCAAAAAGATATATGGGACGACAAAGTAAATCTCAAGAAGAATAAAAGTAGGCATGCTTTAATTTGTTTTTGCCTTTTCGGGTCAATATTAGCTGCGCGTGGAGAGTATATGTACGTACAAACAATTGATGTGTTTTGTAACCACTCCTCATCAAAAACGAATTAACCATCCTTAATAACACTCAATCATTGTTAATCTTTCTTTTTTCACCTCCCACTATTGACTTTTGTTCCTATATCATATAAGTTTTGATTTATATTGCATTCTGAAATGTTTACCTTTCCCCAAATCGGAATCGATTTGTTTTTGTTTTACGTACCTATACTCTCTTTTTTGGTAAAACGTACCTATACTCATGCACCATAATTATAAGGAAAACTTAGATTTATGAATTCGTCAATTTCTCCCACCGTGAATGTACAATGATTTACAAGTGATAGTCAATATATATAGGGAGAATATGGTGTTTTTATCTTTGATTTGCTACAAAAAAAAAAACAAAAAAAAATATTAACACTAAATAAATGTATGTGCACGTGAGGGTGGGTGCAGCATGCACGTGAGGTGTGGCAGACGATGTCGGGAGAGACAGGCTCTAGACTCCGACCGAGTCTTTCGGTTTAGCCAAAATGGTTTTGCTGTTGTGTGTGCCTCTGTGTCTCTTCTCCTCATCGTAATCACACACACTCTCTCTTGTTTGTTCTATTTTTTCCCAACCAACAATATATTTTTTCTAGTTTTTGTTAACCAGATGCATACTATCTTAAAACCTTATTTGCATACATATGCTAGTTTATGTTTCAGCAGTACAAACGGTACATATGTGCTAAGGACGTTGCAAAAAAAAAACAAAAACAAAAATATAACCATGGAATTCTGAACCTAAATAATATGGAATATATAGCTACGTTTTTTTATTAATATATATTTATCGACTAACGATAAAATTGAGATTGTAGTGATATGAATTGAACTTAACCAATCCTAAGTTGATAATACTGTTGTGTCAGATCGATTAATAAAGCAATCAACCATTAATCTCATCAGAAATAGAACTCAACATGAATGAAATTAACTATAACATCTTTAACAAAAAAAAAAAAAAATTAACTATAACATTTTCATATGGATATTAAATTTTAGATACTCGTTATTTGAAATAGTTGTTATACAACTTGTGTGGGTATAAGCCTCAGTTTACTTGGTTATTCACAGTTTTAGTTTTATTTTGCATGCTTGTTGTTTGTCAAAAAAAAAAAAAAAGAAGGTATTTTGCATAATTTTTAAGCTATGTCGACAGCCGAATTAATTATCTAGTCAGAAGAAAAAAAAAAAACAATTCTCTAATCATATATCACTCTGTCACCTCAACTTGGTTTTGGATTTGTTTATTTTGTGCGATCCAAATAATTAACTCAAATACGGATGAATGATGAATCTAACCCAAACCGACTCGTTAGTACATTAAATTAACTAACATAATTTTTGCTTAGTCCGAGCACACATGTACATGAAGGTTCCTATAGTTGTAACTTGTAATAAACGATATTTTTAATTAGCTAACACCTTCAATACGTACGGCCTTCTTCCAAAAAAAAAAAATCTTCAAAACGATATTACAGTTTCATATTATTTTCTTTTGACTAGAGATGATGTTGTTGGGCATAGAGATTATTTTCTTTTTCATAAATCAACTTTTGACTGGATTGTATATGAAATATTGGAGTACCCGAGTAGGTTTTAGTAAGACAAATCATTCAAGTGTGGTATGGATCGGAACTGTTATAATTTTTAGCAAGTTTTCTGAAAATCAATTTCAATATTATATTACAGTGTATTCATGTGGATTTCAAGATTAAATATAAAAATCGAAAAAAAAAATCAAATCTAATTTCGACAGCCAAGCATTTCATAAGTAGCAAGCATGCCTCGGTACTCGGCTGCAATTGAACTCCAATGTGACAAGGTTCTTCTAATGGATGGTAATTTACAATATCATTAATAAATATCAAATTAAATATACTGTGAGATATGAACCAATTATAATTCCTAACTTTTGCATTGTATGTGATCAAATACACACATAAGTTAACAAATCACGTTGGTTTTAAATAGTAGTACATTAGCATAATAAATCGAAGTTAAGTGTTTAAAACTTTCTGATGTGAGTTAGTCATGGTACTTTAAACTTTTTAAAAAATTACATAAAAATACATAAGATATATATATATATATATATATATATATATATATATATTTATGATTAACATGCCCACAATTCTACAGTTAATTATTTTCCTTCTTTTCTTGCATGTTTTATATGGTAGATCCACATTAATGAAATTATATATTAGTAAGTATAATTCGATATTTCTTACATCTTATTAAACGCCCTAGACATATCATATCAAGAACACTGTGTATTACGTAGGCAATAAAAATCAACATCAATACACATTTCCCATTCAACTGTTGCCAAGAAATTATTTTTGTCCACAAAAACTATATCAACATATAAACACTCGAAATAGTTTTATAGTCATTTTCCAGATATGTATGTAGGCTATCACTGTTAAATTATTGTTGAACAATTATTTTGTGTAAATTCACGAATATTTTTGCTCGTAATATTTTTTTAAAAATGAAAACATGTGGCTGCTGGTAATGAGTATTACATGATGAGGGATAAAAATTATAGAGAGATTGGTCAAACCTCGACAGCTTCTACATATCTAGAGACAGCTGCACATGTATGTCACTGATTGATGCATACATACACATTCACTTTGCATATACAAGTATATGTAAGTATTAAACTACTCTCTTATTGTAAATTCCAAAAAAAACTAGTATAACGTTGCTTCGTTTCTTGTCCAACACCATAATGATCATGTTGTAACTTCTTGATTTTGGGTGTAAAATATGCATGCTTACATTGATCATCACCGTGATCTATCGGCGTAAGGAAGAGATCGCATATGAATCTTTTTATCGTAATTTTTCCGGTTGAAATGTTTTATTTACTTACCACGACGATCAAAATCATACATATGAATATTTTCTAATTGAACGTACGCATCTTTTCTTTTGAAAGACTAATTTCCAGTTCCAATCGTCTCACAAGGATAATGGCTTTTAAACCCAAAAAAAAAAAAAAAAGGATAATGGATTGCTTTGATAGTTTTTTTTCCGGTCGCGACTTATGAAACTATCATCTATTGTTCTAACCAAATCTGATTTTATGCTATTATTATAAGCATGTATAATAACATGTAAAATTCATACTGGTTGATGATATATTAGTTATGATTATATTTATAAGGATGACACGTATTCACAAACAGCAACAAACACTGAGGACAACACAACCAATGGAAAGTTAGAATATGTGGAAACCAACGTTAATAAAAGCGAAGATTATGCGACAAGACCCAACTACTTCTCCCTTGTTCTCAGTCATCAATCAACAGATCAGAGAATCTTACTATCAACGTTACACGTTTTTCCTTTTTTCCCATTTCTTTTTCTTACTTTCAAGAGCCTCTCTTGTCATTGTACCCCATTTATAGAATGGACAGAAGTATACTCGAGATCTTTTATCACTATTAGTTGAAACTATACATTCATTTTTTCCCCTAATAGCATAAAAAATTCATATATTTTCATATATTATGGATGTGCTAACACTGCAGAATTCACATTGTAAGAACTACATTGTGAAAAAATCAACAACTATATAATAGCAACGAAAAAACAATCCCATGGTTATAAACTTAAGACTGTCCATGTCGACTGAAGTAGATACAAACTGGTATCTACCATGTACATTAGTGCATGTATTATGTATATATAATTGGATTACTCCATATTTCACATGGCATATGATTCGGTGCAGTGCACTTCATTATATAAGACATGACTACACAAACTAAATTAAAGAACTCAGGCTTCCTTTTTCTTATTTACTTTTCAAATCTTTCTAGAAATAAAGTGATGCTTAAAATAAAAACAATTTCAGAAAGAAAAAAAATGTGGTGCTCTTTCTCGTGAGTTCGGAATGCTGTTTACTAACTAGTAGTACAACATAATACGAATTATATTTGTCCATGTACAAAATTTAGACATCAAACTTAAGAGAACTAGCACAAATTAAGATTTTCCTTTTTAGAAAATTCCAATTCAACATAGACTTTAAACGCAGTTAATTTTAATTTCTTATAAAAAAGGACATACATTTTCTAGCTATTAATTAAAAAATACTGTAAAAAGTTCGTATATGGTAAACTTATTCATCTAAATGGTTGCTAGCACTTGGGACGAATGTTCATCATATGTTATCTTGCTATTATATTCGAATTCTGCCTAACGCTAGCTAGCTAGCATGCAGAAGATAACTTATGTATTATATACCCACCATATGTTTTATCAAACCATTTAGCTGATTATGAACCATATTTCCAAAAACGATTCCAACTTTTGAAAAGAAAAATATGTTTTTAGAAAGAGAAAACATGGGAATTGTATATACTACCGAGGATATTTATTTAACAAAAAATCATATCAAATGCAGATTTTAAACACACATATATGTACAAAAAGTATATATATATGTTGGATCATGTGTGTGTATATGGTAAAGAGACATAAGAGCAAACAGAATGATTTGGTGTAATGAAAATCCACAGCTGGTGGCGTTGGAAATGCAATTGGAATGATCCCATGTTAGGTTTTTACATGCCATCACTCGACATGCCTCTCTTTCCGCTTCCTTACCTTTATTGTTTTCTTTCATTATTACTTAATCCTCTCCTCTAATCTCTCGCTAAATCGTATCATCCCCGTCGTCATTAATAATCATTCACCTTTAATTATGCTTATTATTTAATCTTTATGTCTCATACAATAATTTATACTGTACTACTTAATTAACTCGAGAGCCTGTCTCCTTCCTTCTGTTCTCTGCTATTTGCCACCTTTTTATCTTTCATCTCTTACAGTTGTCTTTATAGTTAGACAGTTTATCCCATGTAAATCCTATTTCTCACTTTCGTTTTGTTGTAGTTGTAAGATTGATTAGTCCTGTGTATAAATCATTATAGGGTTTTTTCTATGTGTATACAATTAATCATTATAGTGATTATAAGTTTTATATACACATGCATGTTTCTTTTTCTGTTCTATTCAAATCATGAAGTGAATAGAATAAGAGGATACCATTTACGTATAATGCTTTCTTTCAAGTTGATTTTTATACATGTATAATAAATAGTGTTTACTTAAAGTTTATTAATTTGACACTATGTGTGTTCGCCTTTAGATTTTATTCCGAAGTAATGACATATATCAAGCATATAAGTATATAACAATCAAAGTTACACAATTGTATGGATAATTAGGGGTGAGACAAGGATATGACAGTTCCTCGGTATTAAATTTGTGTATGTTGATAGATAGAGAGATTCACCGACCAAAGTGTCGTCGTTTCGACGGTCCCCCCAACAACATTTGCTTAGAGCTTCATCTATCTTCCTTGAACGAGAAATTAGATGCTACATTTATTTTTCTTGTATTCTTGTCTGTTATATGCTCTTACCCCTAAAAAAAGCTTTAAAAAAAATCTATCTACGTACACATATACACATGTGATGATCTATACGAACATGTTTGGAATCAAACTATATAGAAAATTTTCTAGATGACAACGAATATTTAATTCTCACACAAAAACCTACACGTTCGATTCAGTTGTAAGTCTTAGACATACAACTGGCTTAAAGAAAATAAATCAAGTAGATCAAGAAAAGTAGACAAAATAAATGTAATAACAGAGACTAGAATACAACCGTATATACTAGAATGTTATGAAACTCATGATAATTTATAAAATATATCATTGTTGCGGAAAATAGAAATTGTCAAAAAAATCAGTTTGAAGTTAAGTTTCCAGCTGATATAGTTTATTGTTTCGCGGTTCCCTTCAAATGTTGTTGATTTCGGAAGACAACAAAGAAGAAAGCTCGAAACTTGTCTTGGTGAGATTGAATCATGTAAGGGACTAGTTGCGTGTCTATTCTCAGTTTATTTAATTTTTGAGAATCTTCAAAAACTAATTAATGGGTTTCGTATTTTTGCAGCCTTAAAGATGTAATCCGATAACTTGATCAGGTTTATTATGGCCATGTTATAAGCTTAAAGTCGGCAGAGAAGTAAATGGATTAGAGCATAGGCGTTGAACGAATACGGTCCACTAAGGTCCCAGTCACCAGGTATCTTGTCTTTCCTATTTGTTTGTGGGAACTCTCTCGTTTCTATTTTTATTTTACTTTTATATATATACTCGATTTAAAAGAAGAAGAAAAGATAGTAACGCCAAGTGTAAGAGACATATATCAATGCAGAAACAACATTAAAACCGTGATACATAATTTTTAGTCTGAATTAGAGATGAAACTGATCTTAAACCTTATCAAGAGAGAATGATCAGGTGGCACAATCAATCAAGGATGGAACACAAATCAAACTTTGTTACTACTATTCAAATGTTCCTTTTTTTTTAGGAAGGCTTTTCATAATCAAAAAACGTTTTGTCAACTACTGATCTTCGTTATATATATGCTTTCTTTTTTCTTCTTCTTCCAAATCTCTAATAAACAGTTTACTATTAATGATATGAAAGATTCATCATCGGACGGCAGTACATGTAAAAGAGAAGAACACGTGTCAGCATCCAGCACTGGATTACAATAATGAAGCCCACCAGGCCCACCTGTTAGCGTGCGGGAAGCATAATATAATTTTTTTTGTTTATTCCCACTCATGTCATGTAAGCTATTCACACCATTTCACTTCATGCCTCTCTCTCTCTGATGAGAGTTTTTTTTTTTTCTTCTTAATTCTGATGCAAAAGTCACTTTTCACCTCATGATTCCTTATCTGTGTCTTTCTAACCAGAAGTTTTTTTACTTGTAGGCAAAAAAAAAAAAAAAAAAGCGAGAAGATTTTTTTTCTTTACTACCCAAATTTCTAATTTCTTAAAACACGCCGCGTTATATATACATATTATCATTTTCCAAACAAGCCCAATAAAAGATTACGGCCCATTAACGTTTTTTTTAGTCTTATTAAGTGTATTTTTAATTGATCATGGTCAGGCCCGCCTGATGATTATTTTCGATATTATTTGATTCTTTCTTCTTCTTAATTTTTTTTTTTTTTCTTTTCTCTGATTCTTCTTCCTAAGATTCATTCATCGTGTATAACATTAAACTATTCAGGTATGATACAGAGTTTACAACTACCAGAAAAGCACTTGAACTGTCTTTTATTTTATTTCTATGTATGAAACAGTTTTATATATGCAAAGAACATATCTATCATATTCATTTTGTCATACTAATATATATTATATAATTTGTTTTTAGAAATTGATTTTGTCAGCCAAATCATTTAAATTTATAATTCGGAAGAAAAAGTATAGTACACTTGAGAAAAAGGAAACGTGGGCTGCTATATATAGATAGATAGTTCCAACATGGAATTTCAGTATTCAAAGTGGAATGCACGTTGCTGCTACAGTGCTACGAAATTCTAAAAACCCTTATCATCTATCATTGATCATCATATAAACTATATATTCAGTTAATTTAATTTCTGTGTATTCATTTCCTCCATAATACGTGTGCATTTTTCTCTATCAGTACATGCATGATCTACTTTTACAGTTTTAATGACCACGTACAGTAATACATTTTTTTTTTTTTTTTGCAATTATTTGTGATTTGTTTAAATTTTGTTATGATCTAAATATATGGAGGAGATAATTCAAACATATTCTAGTATTGTAGAAGAGTTACGTTCGAAGTGATCCTTTTTTTTTCAAAAAATTCTAATAGCATCCACATTCATATATATTACGTAATCTGATACACCTAGCAAATACATAATAAATAGGAATGATGTAAGAATATATATAAGTTGGTTTGAATAGTGGTGGTGGAAATTATAATATCAAACCAAATAACACGTAAGCTGAAATAGATAGATTCCAAAAACTCTGAATTCCACAACACCTCACATTATCACAGATTATAAAATCATCGAACAAGAAGCAATTGAGTATTATTGACTAATGACTATTGTACTCATATTTTGTAACCAGCAAAAAAATGCTAAATGATAGAAACTGAAAGAAAGTACTACGACCAAATGGTTGTTTGAAACTCATAGATAGGATGGATCTGTAAATACACACTGTAAAAGGGCCATGAAAGCCCATTAAAGTGATTAAACAACTTGAGAATAAGCAAAGAAGTGAGATTCTAGAAGAAGAGGAGAGCTAGGAGGTACTCAAAACTTAGGACGTACAACATTTTGGCAAATGTACTGCTTTGCGACAAAGCGTAGGTTTTAGATTTTATATTTTTAGTGTTCTCAAGGCTCAAACAAACACACAACCCCCCCCCACCACACTCTCTCTCTCTCCTCTACT
>NW_006238923.1:6668258-6679991 GCF_000375325.1 Capsella rubella
GCTACAAACAACATACCCCAACCCCCCCCCCCCCCCCAAAGAGTTTCTGTTCCTTCAAGTCCCTTCCCTTTATTTATATATATATGCTTCGGTCCATTTCGCATCGTTACATTACAATTCTTTGACCTTCTTCTTCGACTTGTACTACTTCTTTGCCAGCTCATTCATTACAAGTAAAACGTATAAAACAATTACGTATTCCTGTCTCCCACTCTCTGCCTTCTCCTCCTCATCCCTTAATTCTTTCTTATTATATTCTTAATTTAAAGTAACGGCGATACATATATATAAAGTAATCGATTCTAAAAAAAAAAAAAAAAAAAAAAAAAAAAAAAGTAATCGATTCTGTCATCTAAGTATTCCACGTAGCGAACTCTCCTGAGTTTCTGCCAGCGTCTCAGACAACAATTCTTTCCCCTTAATTTGCATCATCTTTCATTAATGGTAATGTTCCTTTAAACGCGATTCATTAGAGTATCGATCATTGTAATTCTATGCATTAACAATCATTGTACTTTCTGATTACTGATTAAAAATTTTGGCGGCTAAAAAACTCAGAACTAAGATATTGTGAATTTAATCACTTACGTTAGACCATAACCCAATTATTAATAAATAAATTCCCACCCATTTTTTTTCTTTTGAGGTAAACAGCAGCAACAAGCTTTATAATTGTTTTTTTCTTTCACAAGAATAGATAAATTAGTAGAGGTGATTAGTTTAAAGTAGATAGGAAAAAACAAAACAAAGATACACATACGAAAGACAACAACTGTGAAACCACGACTTGGCCTCTCTCACAACACACACAACAAAAAAAACTAAAGCGTTGAAAATTGTGTGTGTTTAGTGTTTTGTTTCGATCGGTTGAGAAGTGCCTCTCTTGTTTTTCTTTTTTTTTTCTTTTTTTTTTCTCTCTCCCTCTCTTTCTTGTATTCATTCTCATTTCACTTTCTTCTTTCTTGATTTCAAATTTTGTTTCTCACCTTCTTTTTCTCCTCTCTTTGTTTCTTTGTACAGTTTTCATGGTGATCGGTGAAAACCAAAGAGAGAGAGCTATTTTTAAATTTCACTTTTAACTTTTAAAATATATATGTCTTTAGTATACGTATAGGTGGTTGATTTATAATAATTCAACCGTCTTCACTGATGAAGTTATCGCCTCTGAGTTTCTCAGCCGGATCTAGTTTCAGCCACGACGACGACGGTGTCGAGTTAAATTCATCTCCATTCGCCGGCGGCGCAATGCTGCCCGTTTTTCTCAATGACTTGAGTCGTACCAATGGAGAATCCGGCAGCGGGAGCAGCTGGGAAAGAGAGCTCGTCGAGGTCACCTTAGAGCTCGACGTCTCCGATGACTCCATTGTTGTCTGCGGTATGTCCGAGGCCGCGGCGGCGGAAGCGGCGTCTGTAGATTCTCGGCCGAGGTCGGTGGATTTAGTGACCGCGAGATTGTCTAGGAACCTATCGACGGCGTCTTCGAGAATCAGGCAGAAACTTGGGAAATTGCTAAGGTCGGAGTCTTGGAAAACGACGACTTCTTCCGTCGGCGGGGAAAGAGACAGAGATGTGGAGCGTTCGGCGGGGGAGACTTCGGGGATCATGACTGCGAGAGATAAACGGAAAGAAAACGCTAAATTACAGCGATCAACGTCGAGTGCGCAGAGAGCGTTGAGAGGATTACAATTTATAAACAAAACAACGAGAGGAGGAAACAGCTGCGATTGCGACTGGGACTGCGATTGCGATCAGATGTGGAAAAAAGTTGAGAAACGTTTCGAATCGCTCTCTAAAGAAGGTTTACTGGCGCGAGATGATTTTGGCGAGTGCGTTGGTAAGTTAGTAAGTCATATGTAATATATATTCTGTTTAATTATATATACACATATCAAAAGTCATCACAAACTCTGTTTTATCAAAACAAAAATGTAAAAAAGGTATGGTGGATTCGAAGGAGTTTGCGGTGAGTGTGTTCGACGCTTTGGCTAGACGACGGAGACAGAAACTGGAGAAGATAACGAAAGATGAACTTCACGATTTCTGGTTACAGATCTCTGATCAAAGCTTCGACGCGCGTCTTCAAATCTTCTTCGACATGTACGTCTCTCTCTTTTTTTTTTTTTGTCTTTACGTTTATAACTGTTACGGGAATAACGCATTGCTTTTTGCAAAAAATAAAAGCGTATTAGAAAACAAATGTGTTGAGCCAATTGCTTCGAATATTAATTAGTTGACGTTAATCATTGACCAAAGTTTTTATCTGTTTTTTGTTTATTAAGTATTCCGAAATCTGAATAATGTTGATCAAGTTGTATTTTTGCAAAAGTGGGGGGGTTTGCTTTTTGTTTTCTTCTTGTGTGGTAGTTTGTGAAGATTAGCTGCTCAAATCACACATATTGAGTAAAAATGTTGTTGATTAAAGATAACATTAGCTCACCAATCACTCTTTGATTGGGAAATTTTTATCTCTTTTGTGAGACTACCGCAATCTCACAGTAGTTTTCTTTAATTTTGGGAATTATTAGGCATGAATAAAGACATGTGTTAGCTAACCTAAGAGATGGTGATTTTTTTTTCTAAAGGTAACGCTAACCAAAATGTTTCACACTGATATATATCTATCATTTAAATCACGTGGTGTTATTAGCCGTTCGATCTGGTAGTTCACGCAATCAACGGTGAAACATGGTCTAATGTTTTAAAGAATGGGCCACGGTTTACTTGGCCCAGTCAAATAAAGTTTCTCCATTTTTTCAAAAAATGTTACCTCTTTCAGCCTTTTTATTTTTCCCGCCTGCAAGTATGATAGATGATTTCTTATTTCGTTTTGCAGTGTTACTAATCAAAAACAGAGTTTAACTGGTACGTGTTTCGTTACAGGGCTGATAGCAACGAAGATGGGAGGATCACTAGAGAAGAAATCAAAGAAGTAAATTCTTTTTCTATCACAGCAATTTACGTATGAAACAATCGATGTCTTAACAATTCATATACTTTCGAAACACAGCTCTTAATGCTAAGCGCATCAGCAAACAAGTTAGCAAAACTTAAGGAGCAAGCAGAAGAGTACGCATCTCTGATCATGGAAGAACTTGATCCGGAGAATTTTGGATACATTGAGGTTCAAAAGACATAATATATATATCCTTATTAATATCAACCAATTTTTTAATGTTTCTTAGCCTTTTTGTGTTGTTTCAGTTATGGCAACTCGAGACACTCTTACTTCAGAGAGACACATACATGAACTACAGTAGACCACTTAGCACAACAAGCGCTGGAGTGAGTACACCAAGACGGCATCTAATTAGACCTCATCATGTGGTTCGAAAATGTAGAAAAAAACTTCAATGTCTGATTCTAGATAACTGGCAACGAAGTTGGGTTCTTCTATTATGGATCATGCTTATGGCCATTCTCTTTGTCTGGAAGTTTCTAGAGTACAGAAACAAAGCTGCTTTTAAGGTCATGGGTTATTGCTTAACCACTGCCAAAGGAGCTGCAGAGACTCTCAAGCTCAATATGGCTTTGGTTCTCTTACCTGTGTGTAGAAACACATTGACTTGGCTAAGATCTACACGCGCTCGAGCTTGTGTTCCTTTTGATGATAACATCAACTTCCATAAGGTAAAATATTGTACAACCTTCCATATTTCTTACTCATTAATACAAACTTGAGATCATGACTCTTTGCCTCTCTGTTGTCCCATTTGTGTCCCAGATTATTGCTTGTGCCATAGCGATTGGGATACTTGTTCATGCTGGTACCCATTTGGCTTGTGATTTTCCCCGGATTATAAACTCGAGTCCAGAAGAATTCGCTTTGATCGCTTCTGCCTTCAATGGTACTAAGCCCACATTCAAAGACCTGATGACAGGTGCAGAAGGAATCACCGGAATCTCAATGGTGATCTTGACAACCATTGCATTCACATTAGCATCAACTCATTTCAGGAGAAACCGTGTGAGGCTTCCAGCACCGCTTGATCGCTTGACTGGCTTTAATGCATTCTGGTACACTCATCACCTTCTAGTGGTTGTCTACATAATGCTCATTGTCCACGGGACCTTCCTGTTCTTCGCTGATAAGTGGTATCAGAAAACTGTAAGCAGCAGCAAACATAATCTCTCTTTGCTCTAAAACCGAAATACCAAAATGTATCCTCATTTTTTTTTATTACGACTGTTCTCAGACTTGGATGTACATTTCGGTTCCTTTAGTGCTCTATGTGGCAGAACGAAGTCTGCGAGCTTGTAGGTCAAAGCATTACTCTGTCAAAATCCTCAAGGCAACCACCATAAACAGAGCAAATTCATTCCTGTTAAAGGTGTTTCAATAACAAAATAAACCCATAACCTTTCAATGTGATCTCTGCAGGTTTCTATGCTACCTGGAGAAGTACTTAGCTTAATAATGTCAAAGCCTCCTGGATTCAAGTACAAGAGCGGTCAATACATATTCTTGCAGTGTCCAACCATCTCTCGATTTGAATGGTGAGTACTGATGCCAAATTCCCATAACGTTAGCAAACATCTTGGGTTTCACTCAGAAAGATATTCCCTTAACTTTTCCAGGCACCCATTTTCTATTACCTCTGCACCAGGAGACGACCAACTGAGTGTTCACATCAGAACACTCGGAGACTGGACAGAGGAGCTACGACGAGTTCTAACCGTGGGCAAAGAACTTTCAACATGTGTGATTGGGCGTTCAAAATTCTCTGCCTATTGCAATATTGATACAGCACAGTATATTTCAAGACACCTTATCTTTCTCCTTTCTACACTTAGCTACCTAGTATTAACATGCCTTGTTGATCCTAAATTTGGCAGCCGGCCGAAATTACTAGTAGACGGTCCATATGGAGCTCCAGCACAGGACTACAGAAGCTATGATGTCTTGCTCCTTATTGGATTGGGAATAGGAGCTACTCCTTTCATAAGCATCCTGAAGGATCTCCTGAACAACTCAAGAGACGAACAAACAGTAAGCCCAACACCGGAAAAGTTAGTCTTTTCAAGAACCTTGCATCAAACAATATTTATCTCTGAACTTTCCATGGCACAGGACAATGAATTCAGCAGATCGGATTTCAGTTGGAATAGCTATACATCTTCATATACCACAACAACCCCAACTTCAACACATGGAGGGAAAAAGAAAGCAGTGAAGGCTCACTTCTACTGGGTCACAAGGGAGCCAGGATCCGTTGAATGGTTTAGAGGAGTAATGGAGGAAATATCTGACATGGACTGCAGAGTAATAATCACCGAGATATCATCTATTTTCATCACCTCTTGAGTGTTGATCGATATACTAACATATTCCTCGATCTTCTCGTGAAACAGGGCCAGATTGAGTTGCACAACTACCTTACAAGTGTATATGATGAAGGCGATGCAAGATCAACCCTTATAAAAATGGTCCAAGCTTTGAACCATGCCAAACATGGAGTTGATATTCTATCAGGAACACGGGTAAGATTTGTTGCAGGGCATATAATCAGACACTATTTTCCAATATTACTAATAAGTAACAAGATAACAAACATTCAAACAGGTGCGAACACATTTTGCAAGGCCCAACTGGAAGGAAGTCTTCAGTAGCATAGCAAGAAAGCATCCAAATTCGACAGTTGGTAAATTTTCTATACAATCATCTGCTTACCTGGAAGACATCTGATAAACCTTTAACGACACAAGCAGGCAAATGAACCTGTTAGCTAATAAAGTATTTCAAAGCATATGTGAAAACTGTTTATCGAATCTTGCAGGAGTGTTTTACTGCGGCATACCAACCGTGGCAAAGGAGTTGAAGAAGCAAGCACAAGACATGAGCCAAAAAACAACCACACGGTTCGAATTTCATAAGGAGCATTTCTAATTCAGTGTTACAAGTCAGCCTCCATCACTTTCCCTAAAGTGAGATTCAAATCCCGCCAGCCGTTATTTTTCTCATACTAACTTCACATTCACTTAGCAAAATAGATTATATACACTATGTCACAATGAAACATTGTCTTGCCTGTTTGTATAGACCCGCCTAAAGGCATGAAAATAACAAAAAAAATTACTATACGAAATAATATACGAGTCTTTGCAAAGATGATCCAATCTCTATTTCCATTATAAGCTAATAGCCACGAAGGAAACAAAAAAACAAAGTTTCATTAAAAATATGCCTCGAGCACCATAAACTGGAACTAAAACACACTCACGAAGGATAATAAGTAATAATGCCTTTGTGTCAACTGTACCGAAACTGCAGTAGAAGGCAAAACAGAGGTCTGAGTTTAATCATCCTTTATTTTTCTGAGTAATTTGGAAGCCCACCTTCGAACCCTTCTCTTAAGGGTATAACCCACAAACACCCCGGCTACAAAGAACACAGCGCACAGCTTTGAGCACGTCCACATCGAAACGCCGCTGCCACCAAACATAGTCCCAGGATACCGTCAGAAGAAAACTTTGAATAAAAGTTTTAGTACATAAAACAAGTAAACTCATAACATATCAATCGAATCAATCAAAAGCAACCCAAATCTCCAACTTAATCGTTTATAATCGACCTGCACAGTTCAGTTCCTTAGGTAACTAAGATCTTAGATCAATCTAACAAGCCATTTCAAATTACAAGCTTTTTCTGTGTGGAATTGGGAAACCATCATAGTCTCTACTAGAGACTCTCTAGGTATTAGTTCAAGACATGTCCACAATTATCTCCCAATAGTAAGAACATCACTCACTTTTCTTAGGACCCAAAATTCTAAAACTTTTTTACTTTCTTTTTGATTAATCACAACAATTCAAACAAATTTCAGATGATCTTGAATCCAGATTATCAAAAGTATGAACAGAAGAAGCTTACCTCGGAGGTCTGGTGACCAGAACGCCGGATCCTGAGTCGTATGTAGTCAAGTTGCTGCCGGAGCCTCGTTTGTCCTGCATCAGATTTTCCGCAAAATCAGAAAGAGAAGACGAAGAAGAAGAAGCTGCCGATTTCGCATCTTTCACCATCTTGCTGTAAAACTTCTCTAAACCCTCCATTGCTGTCCGATTATCGCAAAAAAAAATAAAAACGATCAATTAGGGTTTAAAGGGTTCATCAAAATCCTCAGCTGATGCTGTTTCCACTTTCCAGTGATGAAGCTGATTACTAAATTGACTTGTCGTTGACCGAAACTACAAGGTCAAAATTGGTATTTCAATTGGAAAGTGCAACTAATGAAAAAAACAAATTGCCAAAAAAATAAACATAATTCACATATGTTCTAATTAATCCAAATTTAAAAATTTCAAACTTATTTTTGTCTTTAACTGTAAGTCAATAGTACTATTTTTTTTTTAAAAAATTTACAATAATACTCCATCCATATCATAAATACTAACTGATGTTTTATTCCAAATTTTTTGTTTTATTAAGTCATGTTTTATGTTTTTGGTGTAAATTATTTATATTTTTGGGTTTGTACGTGTTTTATTGGTTGAGTGTGTTTAGGTAGATAATAAATAGTGTTTTTTTAGAATAAAATGATTTCTTAAATATGTAGATTAAAACCTTAAAAATAAATCTCTATTATATCTTTATACAAAATTCTATGTAGTATTAAAACAGTTTTTTTTGTTTGTTTTTATCCATAGAAGCTCATGAACTTAAACATACTTATTCCTTTATTCAATGACATAATATAATACATCCATCACACAATTTTATTCATAATTAATAATTTCATTTCATAATAATACATTAAATTTAGTTTGAGGCATCTTCTTCTTCTTGATGGAGTCGGTAATCTTGAGAACCATAAGGACTAAAAGCTTCAAGGAGCAAATTGGATTTACGCCAAGGGCTGAGTCCCATGTCGTTGCACAAATCATCGGCATGTTGGATGCTGAAAGTGGAAATGCAATGACGTTTGTAAAATCTGCTTGATCTTCTCGTCACTTCCATTTCCTTGAAAAATTCATCTATCATCTTCTCTTTGCTTGGTAATCTGAATTTATCATCCACGAGCCTGCTTAGCCACATCGAACGTAGCTCTGATGTGTGTAAGTTCGAGTTGCTCTGGACGTATCCCACGAAACCCATGTTTGGTATCAATGGATGGATTGTTCCCCTAGAAGATAATTAGTTCTTGTTACTCATATTATTTATATGGTTAAAAATTCATACGAGTATTAAACGAAAACATATACTGTATATGGATCTTTCATTCAAGATTTGTAAATAGTTGGAACGACTGTAATTAAGGATGTTTTTTTTATAAGTGTATGTACCTGTATAAAGGCATGACACCGGATGGAAACTCAAGCCAAGTTCGAAAAGGTTCAGGAACAATGGCTTTGAGTTTCTTCTTGCCATCATAACCAGTCGCAAGTATCACCACATCAGCTTCTAACGTAGTTCCATCTTCAAACTCAATACCTTCATCATAAAAGCACCATTTTGATGTTATCTTGAACCGGATCATCCCTTTATCCGCTTCCTCAAAGAAATTTTCCGGTACGATTGCCATTTGACAAGAAGCATAGTCTTCCTCGAAAGAATGGTCTGGTTTAAGACCATATTTCTCTAGAGGCAGCTTCCACAAAACATATGATTCGATGAATTTGGAGACCGCAGCGCGCTGTTTTCACATATATATACACAGTACGTCTATAAATATTCCGATGATTGCGAAAATTTATAAAGAAGTAAGAAGGGTTTTACGATCACTAACCAGAAGAGAGAAGAGGAGGCAAAAGAGAGTTCTAAGGAAGCTTTGGTTAGGCCTATCATGGAGGAACTGAGAAGCTCTGGTTGAGTAGAACAAGAAGAATGGTAATCCCCACACCCAATAATGTGGAAACACCCAATGTGTTGTTCTCACCACCATTGTGCATGCTTTGCCTCCTTCTCCTACAAAATTTTAAATAGTTTATTTAGTTAATGAAATCATATTATATATACGACGATCGTAACTTAATGTGTTGTTTTCACTTTTCACCATCATTGTTTATTGTATCAAGTTAAACATTAACGGTCAAGTCCAATCGAGAAGAAATACTACTAATACTCATCAAAGACAATTATTGCTATTAGTTTTATTTTATTTTGACTTTAGCTCATTGTTAGAGTGAAGCTAATTAATTAAGTATTACTAAACAACGACTTTTTTTTTATCAAAAAGAATTGAAAAATATTTATATACATTAGATATGTATGTACCTTGATTAGCCAAAGCAGACTCTAAAGCCAAATCAATGGCGGATTTCTTGAAGCCGATGACGGCAACTTTTTTGCCACGGAGGAGAGTAGAAGCTTCTTCTTTCTCTAACTTGCAGTAGTCCATCGAATGCATCACTTTACCTTTGAATATCTCCGGCCCTTTCTTTGTCGGAAAAGCCGGTATTCTTGGAACGTCGCCGAATTTTCCGGTACACACCACCACGAACTCAAATGCATGCCACTGCGCACGCACATTAATCACAAAATTATTAAACCATTATTCACTAATAGACGTAAGTAAGCAATCGATCAAGTTTATAAATTGCATGTAGTAGTTTTAAAAAAACTATTTGGAAATTCTATGCGATTTTAACATCAAAAAGGTATTAATATTAGTAAAGTAACCATTAAAAATGTAAACTACATGAAAATTTGAGATCCTATCATCAACTTCTACGTTACCAAAAACACAATCGTTAAAGAAAGTGTTTTAAATATGTGCGAATAATGCACCATATTGGTCGTATAAATGCATGCAGGAGAAATACACGAGACTGATGAAAGATGTAGAGAATTCAAACAAACCTGAATATCTCCAGAATCTCCAGTTTGAACGGCAACTTCCCAAACTGGTTTTCCGGGCAACAAGTTGCCGTAAGCACCAAAATCAACCATCTGAGGAGTTTCGCCGTCACCGGTGAACTTAACTTCGATGACCTTAGAGCCAAACTTCATGAACTTGAGAAGATCAAAATGCTTAGCATAAGATTCCAAGTAGTCTAGAATCTCAACGTAAGATGGGAAAGTAGGATCATCTCTATCGGGCCATGGAAAGTCAGAGAACTCGTAATCGACTCGAGCGGATTGTAACTTGGTCGTCTCGTAAGTGCAGCTCCTCCAAACACCTCCGACTGAATCCGAGGCTTCGAATACAGTCGGGTTGTGATGAGCTAAGTTCTTCGCAGCAGCTAAACCACTAACACCAGCACCAATGATGGCAACTCTCGAAGAAGTAAGCTTATTGTAGTTAGAGGCCATTTGGAGATATTGTGCTAGAGAGAAAGAGATAGATAGAGAGATAAATGGTTTTGATGAAGAGTGATTTGAGTAGTTTGTGAGTTTGCATGGGGCATTATTTATATAGAGTGTTTTTTTTTTGGGTCGGGCGGTTTAATCTTGTGTAGTCGGGTTGGGTATCGGGTTTAAAGCACGTGATTTGAATATTAGTTAGTTTTGGAAGAGTTTGAAAGATCTATGGAATTGTTTTTTTTTATTTTGCCTTGAGAAGTTTGGTGGTTGTTGTGAGGAAATTTCTGTAAGCATGCGTTGTGATTAATATAATTCGCTCTTTGTATAATTGTATTTGTTCATGTTGGTGTACAAAAAATAAAAGGTATTTGTTCGTGTTAAATTTCTAAGTACTTTCAAGAAGTCTAATGGAATATTTTTCTCCTTCGTTAAAATATAGTCTTTTTAACTTGCTTTTCTCTTCTCGATCGAATTTGATTATTAAGAGCTTCTTAGTATATAAATTGACTGACTTTATTATATAGAATATGAATAGATTAAAACTCTATTCCGAGTAATTGAGAAGATTTTCTTTGTTCCTCAGTGGAAAAAATTATTTGTGTTTAGCACAAATTAATTTAAAAATTCATCGTACGATAAAACTTTTAAACATGTATTGCGTGTGTTTAATCACGGATTAGTAATTTGAACGCTCAAAAACACTCAACATAACTTAGCACATGTTGGTTTTGTTCTTCTCTTCTAATTTACAATCTTCGTATGCTTTGTGATATTGTTACGTCGCCAACATCTTATGAAAGACAAAAAATGTTTGTCTAATTTCCTAGAGCCTTTCTAACATTAATGTTATCAAAGAACAATGTGACTATCGATCGGTACTCTATTATAGACAAAAATGTTCTCCACGATGGAGTACTAAAAGCAAACAAAGAAACAACGACATACATTATAATCTAGATGAGACACATCGATCAAAAATAACAATTTCAATAATAGAGTCGACGAAGACATGCTTGTAGCTCGTTTGATTTCCGCACAAGAAGCCGGTCCCGAATGATAATGAGCAGGCGATCCTCTAAGTAACATAATGCTTAATTTACACATACTTAACATGCTAGTTTATTATTAGCTAGCATAAAGATATACAAAGTTCATATTCATTTACTTATATTTAACTCTTATTGTGATTTACCTAACAGTGGAGCAACGGTCGAAAAACAAAAAAAACGTGCATGAGGGACGTCAATGAGGCAATGACGATATAAAAAGATTTGAGTCTTACTGTTGCCGTCGTCATATAATACAAGATCTTGAGTTATAATGTCTCTCTCTATACATGGTCTTTGGTCGATAGACTTTGTATATCTATTTTAAATAATCATTGTTGGTCTACTCTTTTATCTTTTAATTTATTTCTGTCGGACTCATGAACTTTAACTACTATATATATATATATATATATATATATATATATATATATATATATATATATATAT
>NW_006238923.1:6680091-6894313 GCF_000375325.1 Capsella rubella
TTTTACTTTACGTTACGTTACGTACTATATATATATATATATATATATATATATATATATATATATATATATATATATATATATATATATCATTTTCCTTGTATATAGTCTACTAATCTTAGATTAAATCTTCATTCTTGAATTACAATACTAATAAATTTGTTAACTCTTAAGTACGTGTCCACGCAAGTTTTGAATTTCAACCCAATAAACGAAAAGTCTAGCTAGCCTTATAACTTACATTTTGACTCTCACCCATATACTATGACTTGTATCAAACAAAACATACCAAAATATAATGAAACCAATAACACACTATGGAAAATAAATCTAGTTCAGTAACGCTCGATTTACAGAGATGATAAGTTTATATTGGCTAAACTATAATGTAAGTTTGAATATTTTTTTTTTTTTTTTTTTTGACAGCAATGTAAGTTTGATTAAAATGGCAATTTTGATGATAAAAAAATTAATGTGGATTATTTTGAAAAATATGGATGTACGTACATACATTATTGACGTGGAACGTATGCGATTTTTTCTTATACGAAGATTATTTTTTCTCTCAAATTAATAAAATAAATTGAATTTGCATAGGTTTTTCTACTCATACATGCACATTCAAACCAAATTCTGCTAAAATAAGACTAGTCTCTTTTTTGTGTGGGCTGACCATTCTTATATTATTATTTATATATTTATTTTTGCAAACAACCATCTATTGTGTCATTTGCGATGGCTGTTAGTATTAATGTATTATGAGCCTATATTTATATCGTAAGAAGAAAACAAAATCCATTTGTCCTTTATATATACAACTAGTCGGTTGTCCGCGCTACGCGCGAAAGTTTATTATGTTGTTTATGAGTAATTGGTTCGTATTTTATTTCCTACTTATTTTTTTCACTATACCATACTTTACTTTTTTAAAACTTAAATTATGTTTGTATAGAAAAAATATTGAGTTTTAGCTTCATTAGTCGTTGAGAAATTAAGTGTGTATAGTATAAGTCGAAGTGTGGGCGTAAATGGAAGTGCGGTTGTGAATCATTGAGAAACGTGTGCTATTAGGGTTTTTACCAAATATATATCTAGATATTAATATTTTGGGCCCTTTTATATGTTGGCATGAAATTTGAACATGATTTGTGGGTTTCGGGCGGATTGTTGTATTTTTAATTGTTTACATTATCTCTTTATATATTGTCATAATTTATTATTTTTTGTTTTACGTATTCCTTTTTTGGATTTGTCGTACTTTATATCTCGTAATGATCATTTATATACTATTATATATTTTTCTGATTTTATGTTTTATATATTTTATGTTTTTTCATATGGAACAATTTTTAAATTTAACATATTCGTATAATTTACTTTATCTTTAGTTTATTTCATTTAATAATGTTTTATTTTAATTTTCAATTTTATGAAATATAGTGAATTTTTTATTTTGTTTATGAGTTTCACATATGTGTTGTATTGGAACAAATAGTTAAATTCATATTGGAAACTTTTAAAGAAATATTATTTTTATTTTTACCTTTTTATATGTTTATAAAAATACGAATTCATGTTTCGGTCCGACCTATGTCACTTATGTTAGAAAATTATTTGAGACATAAATTAGATAGATTTATATTCTCAAAATTTCTTACTTTTTGTTTTATTCCCGTTGAATCCCATTATATTTAGGTTTACATTGTGTAAATATAATCATATATATATATTATAAACATTCACTAAAAACTATAATCTACTATTTATATATTTGTTAGTATAATCGATAATTAGTAATTTTTTTTAACTCTTAATCAATTATCTTTTTTAGTTTTATAATGTATAATATAAAAAAGACCTTTCATATTCATTTTGGAAAAACTTATTTACATAGGTTTAAATATTAAAATTAAATGATAAAATGGTATAATTAATTTTTAAAATTAAATAACAAAATGAAGTGGATGATGATGTGGCTTAAGGAGAAAAGAGAAAAAGTTAACTTTATATATATAGATTACTCAAGTGCGTAATTGGTTGCCAAAAGAAAAGGAAGTCAAGAGCGTAATAACATATCTAAAACATAATATTTTTTTTCTGGACAAACAAACATAACATAGTATTATATCTAATCCATGCATTAGAGAATCATCCCAATCAGATACTATTTAATACTAATGTTTAGGTATTTACACTTAACATAATTGTAGTTAATTATCATGTGTACCGAGTAAACGAACAACTTTTAGTCTTGACGATCCAGAACGTGGAGAATCTTCAAGTCCGACATAAAAGCACAAAAAAATAAGCTAAGTGCCCAAGTCACAAGTACACTTAATCAACTTGGTCGATGGTCAATTATTCAGTATCAGAATTTTCGTAAGTAAATATTAAACAAGAGTTTCAAAAAATTAATATTCACGCAAATTTATTTTAATACAGTTATTTGGTTGATAACCGAGTCAAGTTGGTTTTATATTTAAAATTACTTAACTATAAAGATGAGTAAAATCCAATAACGATGATGAGCATTGTATATATATAGAAGTATAGATATATATTAGATAGAGTACTTATGTTATGTATACTATACTATAGTCATTACTCATTACAAATAAGATATATGATAAATATGGAAAAGAGGAGGAAGTAACAAAGAAAATGAGGAGTTTGAACTCAAATAGTGGAGAGAAAGTTAGGAATATGGTTCGAGAAAAATATAAAAAAGGGAGAGAGTGAATACAATGTATCAGTTTTTAATTGTTTGGTAGGAATCAACTGTGTCTGCGGATTTTGATACTCTTATAATTACTTCTTCTTGTAGTCTTTGTTACATGCGTATAAGGTCATCATCAATGCAAGGTTCTTGCACTTAAGATTTACACATGAGAGTACCTTATATAAGATCCTTTCATGTGTAAATTTTAAGTGCAAGAACCTTGCATTGATGATGATCTAAGTATATATAATTCATCTTTTTGGTGTGGTCCTAATGAGAGAGTATCTTACATCTACTTGTCAATCAAAAGAGAGAACAAAAAAGGCGATTTACGTAACATATATGTCAAAGATAAACAAACTTGTATCATATGTCTTAAGTATGTTTATTGTTTACCATTTCAAGGCTTTCGCATTTAAATTAGTAAATATGATTAAGTCTTTAATATAACACTTTTTTTGCAAGGCCAATTATACATATTACATATATTATTTCAATTTATCAGCTTTGTCCAAATTTATTTATATTACTAAAATTTCACGCGGGTGTCCTTGTCTGTGTTGTTGCATAAACAAACATATGGAATCTACAGAGCGTTGCTAATAGTACAATTAGCAACACTTCAACAGTACAATTAACATTGGTGGTTGTATTAGAACACATATAGAGCCCTAACCTTTTAAAACTCTCTCTATATATATCTAGAGTGCAAACAAATAATTCCTTTAATTATATATATAGACGAGTTAATTAAGATACTAATTAACAACTCAAAAGTTGATAAGTACATTCTCGTAAAAGTTTGTTTGCAAGTAGCTAGAACATATATGTCATAATTGAAAACGGATCAATTGCATGGTGAAGATGTTTTTTCTTTTAACATATGGATCATCCGATCAAGATTTAATCAAGATATATAGCTAACAACAAAATTTCATCTTTGGAAAACCAAACGTTCAATATTCTCTTGAACTTTTCATATCCGTGAAATTTTCGTAGCACTTGATATAGCACTTGTACTATGAAATATTAAACTATATATACATACATGAATGTGTGACTATTTCTCTTGTTGACCTAATAGGAATGTGTGACTATTTCTCTTGTTGACCTAATAGATAAAATAAAGACGTAGAGAAAGTTTGTATACGTATTTTAAAAAGTTTTAAAGTAGTTGTGACTTGGTTATCAGAGTCTAGATTGAACCCAAGGTTGCTTTAGTTTGGTGTGTTTGGTAGGCACCTTGGATTAAAGCTATATGAGTATAAAGTTAGTAGCATGCTACAGCATTTAATTAGCATATTCTCAAGTGCCATCGAATTCCCAGAGTGAATATAATTTTGATTAACTTGAAAGAACAGGATCATCCATCTACTCTTACAAGTAGTAAAAGAGAGTTGAGAATATCGAACAATAAAGCCTGTAAGAAATTGCCAAGCTTACTTAAAAAAGGATAAAACATTCCCAAATTGTGAAGAAGAAGAAGCATAATAATAAAGCTAAGCATTGTTTACGGGTCACATTCTCACATATCTACAGCTACAGAGACTCGAACACCGAAAATATTACCACAAGTACAGTTTCATTTACAGTATATCGAACGTATCATAATCATTTCATTGTTACTATTATTACTCATCAAACTAAATGATAGGCTTAATTGTTGAAATGATAATGGGCCTTGAGAGATAAAACTTGAGGCCCATATCAAACTCAGTAAAATCATAGAGATATCAGATATACAAGTTAATAAATGTGCATTTCATTGAACTTGTTGAATGTTTGGTTAGAGCTTTCATAAAAAATGAATGGGGCAATCCCGGTGGCTGAAAGACTGATGTCTAGAGGAATCAAAACGGATCTGAGATGTCAAATCTGTGGAGTGGAAGGTGAATCGATTAACCACGTCCTCTTTGGCTGTTCTCTAGCAAGACAGGTTTGGGCCCTTTCTGACATTCCCTCACCAGAAAATGGATTCCATCCTAGTTCCCTTTATCAGAACCTGGATTATGCTCTGAACATTGCAAAGAATGCTGTGGGTGAAGGTAATGTAAGAAGATCTGTCCCTTGGACCCTATGGCTATTATGGAAAAATCGGAACTCTCTAGTTTTTGAAGGAATGACTTTCATGATAAAGGAGATGGTTAGGAAGATTAGGGAGGATACTGATCTTTGGTTTTTAGCCCAACAAGTTGAACAAGAGGAAGTAAGTGGTGTGGTTGCAAAGTCCACAATCTATAAGAATTCTTGGCGACCTCCAGATAAGCCATGGCTCAAATGTAACATTGCCTCCTTGTGGGATAAAGAGAAGAAAAGAGGAGGAGCTGCTTGGGTTCTCAGAAATTCTGAAGGTACAGTTCTTCTCCACAGTAGAAGAAGCTTTAGTTTCATGGACTCAAAAAATGATGCAGAGATTTGCTGTTGGCGTTGGGCGATTGAGAGTATGAGAAGCCTCAAAGTTATAAGAGTCATCTTTGCAGTGGAAGCAAAGGACTTAGTGGATGCGGTTTCTAGACCTCATGCATGGCCAGCCTTCAAGTATCAATCGGAAGTTATTTTAGGTGATCTAACTCAGATTCCTTTTTGGAGATTACTTAAAGAAAATAGAAATGCTAACAAAGGAGCTTTCCTTATTGCTCAAAGTGTGATAAGAGAGGATCGTAGCCAATCATACGTAGCATCAAGCTACCCTTCATGGCTTCATGAGGTGTTCACCGAAGAGATGTACATTACATAAGTGTAATGTTTTTGTTTACTCTCTGTTGATGATTGTTTAGGATCCTTTTCCTCTTTAGGCTTTGTACTTTTGTAAAAACGTTGATGTGTTTTATGAATTATTTAGATGAAAAAAAAAAAAAAAAAAGCTTTCATAAAAAATAAAATAAAAAGAACGTGGCTCAAAGATTCCAATATTACAAATCAAAATGAGACATAAGTATTATAATCAAATATAATGTATCATACATAAAGAACAATTTGTAGTTTGTTCATGACAAACCCAAACTCAGCTACCTCTGCTCGTTCTCCTCCAGCCATACTTCTTCTTTGGCGCAATCTTTGTCCCAATCCTAAGATCTTCTTTTTCATCGCCTGAAGAAACCTTGCTCAAAATCTTTATGTAAAGCTAATCTAAATCCGGAATCATAACACTACGAAAAATATGGGAAGCTCTTGTACACACTGCATCAAAACATGGCGAAAAAAACTCAGTCTCTTTGCAATCAAGCGTATTACCGGCCCCTCTATAATGATTCAAGAAAAGTATAATAGATTCAGTTCCAAGTTGTGGAACAAATAGTGGAATGATTTATCTAATAATACGTTAGGTAAGGAGCAAACTATTCCAAAAAAAAAATCTAAGATTGCTTCAGCGATGGGCCAAGATAGCATTAAAGAAGGAGAGAAAAATGAACGGAAGAGAAGAAACTAAGATATACCTTACAGCAAGTTACACAGATAACGTTGGAGTACACAGCATTGGACTTTTCGCCTTTCATTTGTAAGGAGCAAAAATGATGCTAGAGTTGTGGCCACCAAACCCGAAAGAATTTGACAATGCTGCTTTAATATCCAGTCTTTCCTTCTTAAGACCCACCAGCAGCTTTGTATCCTGATTCAATTTGGTAATGAAGTTGCGGTATTAAATGATCATTCCAGCGATGTCAAACTAAAACTTGTCAACATACCACTGCTTTGTCTGGATTCTCCAGGTTGATATTTGGATGAACCCATCCTGTCTTTATTGCCTGTAGGGATCAAAGGTCGCATAACATTATTGTTTTTTCCACTCAGCTTGTTAATTCATCCTAGGTAATTTAATTGTTTTAGTCAGCATTCCCCTTTTGTTAGAAACACTAATGTATCTAGACTTGAAATCATTACCTGAATGGTTGCAACAGCCTCCACGGCTCCAGAAGCTCCCAGCAAGTGTCCGATCATAGATTTTGTCGAGTTTATTCTTAGCTGTCAAATTGTCAGAGGTCATGTAAGAAAACACAGACATAAGTCTATCTACTAGATAGGAAATGCTGTCTCCTCGGATAAATAAAACAGGTTAACGAGAGAAACAAACACACCTCAGGATTTTGGCCAAAACAGTGAGCAAGGGCTTGGTACTCCTTAAGGTCTCCAGCTGGTGTAGATGTAGCATGAGCATTTATGTAATTTATGTCTTCCTTTGAAATCCCGGCATGAGCTAATGCTTTCTCAATACAGAGAATGACACCAGAACCTGCAGATATTAGAAAATTATTTCAGTACAAAAATAAAGGTTGCAAAAGATTAAAAACCATTGGGAAGTAAAGCCTAGAATCATGCTCTCGAGCAACCAACAATGATATTTTCACATGTAAATCCCTAGATCTTGTTTTTTTTTCATCTTTAGTTAATAATTCTAGTGCTATAACTTTATAGACAAAGAAAAGAAAACAAAAGAAGAAAAATACGGTAGATTAGTGAATACAGTTAGTTAGTACACAGAAGTGATCTACCATCAGGACGTGGTTCGGTTATATGATATGCATCAGAAGTGAAACTACCACCAAGGAACTCCGCGTAGATAGTTGCTCCTCTTTTCTGCAAATGCATAATTTTAGTTAGCCTTAGAATGACTCAATTAAAAACTTTGAAAACATTTCATTCATGACAAGTAAGAAAAGAGTTGTGACCATAAAAATATACAAAGGGGGTAATACAGAGGTAATTAAACTGTTTTTTAAAAAAGATGGCCAAAAAGTATGGTGCAAGAACATAAAACTCTTGAAATGCAAGATTCATATGGGTCACCAGCAATGATAGAAGAGCCTAGTTTTCTGTATGCATATTAGAAATGAGAGACAAACCTTGGCATGCTCAAGTTCTTCTAAAAGCAGAACTCCAGCTCCCTCTCCCATGACGAAACCATCCCGATTCTGTTTAGCAATCAAGATCAGATTTAAAAGAAAAAAAGACGAAAATCCTGAAACAATATCTTTCAGTATTCTACACAAGGATGAGATGCATTGGACATACATGTCCACAAAAATTCTTAAGGGACAAGACAAGGAGAATTAACACCCACAGTTGCTTGTATTAGTTTACAATGGACCATTTAATGCAATCCCTTCAAACATATGCTTTAATCAGAAGGCATGTGGTGAATCACCATGCGGTGCATGCCTATATGGGGTAGGCTAGGTTCCCACATTTGAAGATTGACCATCTTTAGTAATCAAGATATAAATGGAACAGTAAGAGAAAACTCGGGAGACAGTATATAAAAAAGAAGTCACTACGAAAAAAGAGTGGAAAATTACACTATCCCAAGGACGTGAAGCTTTGGTGGGATCATCATTCTTCTCTGAAAGTGCCCGACAGGCAACAAAACCTCCCAACCCTGCATTGGTACACATGATTTTAAGATTTGTGTGGCACAAAGTTGGGGAACAAACGAAAGCATATAATTATAAAGGAAAAAGTGTGCACCTATAGGTATAATAACTGAATCAGAGCCACCACAGAGCATTACATCCTATAAGTTTAAGGGAAAAGAAAGTCAAATGTCAAACACAAGTAGAGTTACCTTAAGTCTACCATACTATCAAATTTCCTCGTTGTTCGAGGATACTTACAGCTTCACCTCTAATAATGTGGTTTGCTGCACTGAGAATACAGAAATTGCCAGTGGCACAAGCAGTTGAAATAGAGTAGTTTGGACCCATCCATCCCTAATGTATCATAACAAAGGTCAATACGTACGTGCAGCCATTGGTATAACAACATAATATCCAAAATTGATCAGACCAGATCTATGGCAAGCATAGCAGAACCCATGTTTGTGGTCGCAAAAGGTACACAGAAAGGATTCATCTTCCTGTAAGAGATTTTCAAAGCTTCAAGGGCATCATAAAAGACCTGTATTCCACAAATACAGTGCCAAATTCAACATATAGAAACAGATTTATAAACAACATTTTCTGAAAACCATGAAGAACAATCTTCAACCAGCAGAGACTCTGAAACAACAACCCTCTCTCCAAAAAAACTATTTTCATCTTTCATTAATGTTCAAAACAAAGAAACAAGGAGGGTACCTTCATGCCTCCCATTGCTGAGCCAATCAAAACACCACATTTGGATTTGTCTAACTCTGCCATTACATCCTCAGTTACCCCACCATCAGCCAAGGCTTTCTTTCCAGCGGTTAGAAGATAGAGCATGAATTTGTCCATCCTTTTCGAGAGTTTTGGAGCAACCAATCCTTCTGTCGAAAATGTTTTAATCTCCCCAGCGATTCTCTTGGTAAAGGCAGTACAAAGAAGATATACAATTAAAGACAAGCCTAGGAAAAAAGAGAGAAAAAAAAGAAAAAAAAAACTAGACAACTTGTAAAAAGAGCTCCAGATAAAAAGCTTACAGTAGGAAATGCAGAACAGTCAAAATTCTCAATTTGGCTAATACCACTGATGCCTTGTAGCAAGTTGTCATAGAAGGTATGTGGGTCATGACCTAATGGTGTTTCAACTCCCATTCCTGTCACAACAACGCGGCGTGACTCCAAAGGAGGCTTCTTGTTAATTATTGCTTCCTTCTCCATCTCTAGAGTGACTTGCCCTGATAAGCCAACAACAACACCAACACTAAACTAGCTTAGCTTCAACACTCTATTCTCACGTATAAGATGAACCCAAGATTGGAAATGGAAACAAATAGACAAGTGATTGAATTTGGTATACCAGAGGTAGATGCTTGATTCAATCTCCTCTGCTTTCGATTGAAGTAAATGTTATTGGATTCGAGGAAGAGGGAAGACAAGGCATTGCTGTTACTGTAACTCACGAGACCGGCGGATCCATGTGAAGAAGAAGAAGAAGAAAAGGCGGAGCATTTCGTAAGCAGTGTCCTCCTCCGGCGGCTAGTCCTACAAGTGTTGTCGGATAGAGCGAGTCGGTCTCCGCCGCTGGACATGCAAGCCGCCGCCACTAGCCAATCGGATAATGGAGATGCGTAACATGAAGACGCACCACCCGCCATGGCCAGCGGAGCGATTAAGGAACACGAGAAAATGTGTGATTGTAAAGGCTGAGATGAGAATCTAGCAAAGGAGAAAGATGGATTCTAGAGGTATGATGAGTCACGGATCTCTCTCTCTCTCTCTCCTCTCTCTCCCTCACACAGTCACTTACTCACAAGTGTTTGGATGCGTTAAATCGTGCGTGGAGGGAGACGACAAGTCGTTTCTGAGAACTACTGAGAAGCCGAGAGAGAGAAAGAGCAACAACAAAAACTAAAAAATGTTATTAGTACCAAAGTAAGATATACTATAAACGAACGACCAGAATAATTTATCCTTTTTTTAATTTTTTTTTTTTTTTCCAATAACATTAACATCATTCAAAAAATGTAAAATTTCTATCAAATTATTAAATTATTTCGTACATTTTTATACGTCTTAGAATAAAATTACGTAGGTATATAAAAACAAATAATCAAATCCAACAAAAAAAAAAAGAAATCCGATATATAGTCTCACCTCGGTTTAATCGAAAGAAGAGACAAGTAAAGTCTATTTTAAATTCAGTATACTGCTGTGCTGTCCACTGATAGGTTAAATAGCAAACGAGCAACTTTTGTTTGCTGTTCACATATGTAGTTCTAAACGAATTCTCATTATAAAACTTATTACAAATGGAAGTATAGGGAATTAAAAAAAACAACATTGTAAGCAGCTGATTGTAAGATCCAATGACGATGAGCTAGTGGTTCCTTGTTTAATTGCATTGGTTAGAAAGGAATAATAAGAGAAACATTCGATCAGTTAAGAGTTGTGTCATGTGTGGTTAGAAACGTAAGTTTAAGTTGATGGACACACACACCGGTCTTGTACTCTTGTTAATGAACTGAGAGTACGTTTGTTTCATATATTACATATGTATGGGCCGCCTGTAAAACCCAATAAAACAAAAAAGTTTCACCTTTCTGCGAAATATATATTGGGCCTAATAAAGCCCATAGAAAGTATCATTATCCGTAGTCACCGTAACTTCCGCGAGTAAGTCTAAAGTAAGCAAACCATGACGTACCAAATTTATCGCATTATTATTGTTTAATCACATTGACATATACATTAGTGACATACATCATTTATAATATTCATTTAATGTGTACATTGTGTTTGTACGTGTATTAAAACCACATTAAAAATGAAATACTACAATACTATATGGTAACATGATTGAACTTTTACTTTTTTGAAGAAATTAAATTTTGCCTTTTCAGTTTCTTTTGCTCCAATACTACTTCCTTTCCAATTTAAAGTTTCTCTTTTTAGTTTTTATAATATAAAATTTCTTAAATCGGGTTAGCTCTTAATATATATACGTCACTTTTCTATATAAAATACTAAAATAGAACCACGCCTCACCAACTTTTTTCCTAATGGTTTCTTCAACTTTCTTTTACCTTTTGATAATCGAATATGTAATAAAATCATATTTCTTATTTTATCTTTCCATATATTATTTTCCTTTTCCTAGTTTTTTTTGCAGAATTATTTGGCAATCGATAAATTTACGAATCAGGAACCAAAGAAAAAAGAGTTAGATAAATTTCGATGATTAGAACTGAGGTAGGCAAGACTTTTTGATTCACTGGTCTTTTCACTGAAGCATTTTATATAACATATTTGATAAATAAACTACAAAACGTTTTGTATGCAAAAAATTTAGTTTAAGTATTTAGAACTGTAGAACCTGAACATCTGGATAAATAATGCGTTACGACTTTGTAGCTGATGATGATGTGTATGGTTTATTAAGGCTTTCAAGCAATAACTAAATATTAAATATCTAGATATTTGCATAAAAATGGAAAAATTGATATAAAACAGAAATTTGACTTTTATATTGCGTTTTATTACTTATCTTTTCCATCTCTAATTTTGATTCCGGACCAGCGTTGGAAACGTTTTGTTTAATTTCCTGCAATAAGAAGACGACGAGCTCAACGACCAAAACTTCCGACGCGGAGACTTTTTTTTTTTTAATTAGTATCCTCCTCTCTGCGTTTTCGTGTTCCAAAATCCTCGATTCAAAAACTTCGTCTTCTTTCTTATTCGTGATCCTGATGAAATAAAAATACGATTTTTAATTTATTTATTTTTGGTTTGTGAGGAGAGAGTGCACCAAATAATTTGACTTTGAAATTAGCGTAGGATTCAAGCACATTCTGGGTTTTATTCGTGTAGTGGTAGACATTGATTTTGTCAAAGTTACGTTCTTCTCTCCTCTATATCATTTTTATATATAAAAAAGTTGAAATTCCTCTTTTTTTTTTTCTTTTTTTTTCTTCCTTTTCTCTTTAGTCTTTTCTTTTCTTCTACCCCATGTTGTAGATTCTTAGATTCTCCCCCAATTTTTGAAGAAAGGAGAAGTAAAGAGTCCATTTTTGGGATTCCTTTGCTGTTGCAGTTTCTTTGATTAGATCATTTCGTATACCACTAACTAGAAGCGGAGAGTCCTCAAATTTTGGTTATTTTTTTTTGAGGGTCGGTTTCTTATCTGATCCAGGTTTTTCTCAAGGTAAGAAGCAATGATTCAGACGATCTTTGTAGCTGTAATTACTTGTTAATTCCATGTTTCGATTCTGATTTCGTGGGTTTTTGTATTTCAAATTCGTTTGGAGCTTTCATAGTTGCAGGTTTTAGGGTTTTAATCATTGCTGGTAGATTCATAATATTGTTGTTCTGTGGCTTTTGATGTTTGGATATTAACTTAATGAAGCAACTTTGTTTTGGGTTTTAGTTTTGCTGAATCAGAGATTCTACTATTTTGCAGGTGAAAAGAACTTGGCTGCATTGCCTATGAGCAGATAGCTGTTAAGCAAAGAATGGGCTGGTTTAACAAGATCTTCAAAGGCTCTAACCAAAGGCTCCGGGTGGGGAATGACCACTATTATGGGAATTATCCGAATGCTTCACATGATGAGCCTAGTGCAGATACGGATGCTGATCATGATGAATCTCATACACAGGAACCATCCACATCTGAGGTTAGTATCATTATTGTTTACTTGTGTTTTAAAAATTTTGTTGGCTTGGAGATCTTGAAGTAGTGGAAAAACACACATTTGAATGGTTTATCGGTTTGTACTGTTATTTCAGCTTTTCTGCTTTTTCTTTACTAGGATACATCGAATGACCAGGAAAATGAAGACATAGACCGTGCAATTGCATTGTCTCTTTTAGAAGAAAATCAAGAACAAACTAGTGTGACAGGTGAGTCCATTTTCCGGGGATTGTGCAGCCAAACGAAAATCTGAAGACATAACTTTTGTTATCTGATTCGGTTTGCTAAAATTCTCAAAGAAAAAATGGGCACAGGGAAATACTCGACGGTGGATGAAGATGAGCAACTTGCCATAGCCTTACAAGAAAGTATGGTAGTTGGGAATTCACCGCGTTACAAAAATGGAAGTACATTTGATAATGGGAATGCATATGGGACTGGAGATTTATTTGGGAATGGACATATGTATGGAGGAGGAAACGTATATGCAAATGGAGATATTTATTATCCAAGACCTGTTACTTTTCAAATGGATTTCAGGTACTACGATAGCCAAACATCGTAAGCTGGCTTAATTTGGCCGATGTATTAGTTTCTGTCCAGCCAAATAACTTATCAACAACTTGTCTGCATAGGATTTGTGCTGGCTGTAACATGGAGATTGGCCATGGAAGATTTCTTAATTGCCTTAATGCACTATGGCATCCAGAGTGTTTTCGATGTTATGGCTGCAGTCAGCCAATTTCTGAGTACGAGGTAAAACCAAGCCCTTCCAAAATTCTCTTCATTTGTTTTCCTGTTTTACTTAACCTTCAGATTCTATTTGTAACATGTTTCCCTTTTTTTCTGTTAGTTTTCAACATCAGGGAACTACCCTTTTCACAAGGGTTGTTACAGGGAGAGATATCATCCAAAATGTGATGTCTGCAGCCACTTTGTATGTTATCTCTTGCCTTTTCTATTATAGTCCATATATATATTGTGCTTTTTTCCTGGATCTTGCACTTATCATCTGTTGCTTACTTTTTTCCGATTGTAAAATTTTTGAACAGATTCCAACAAATCCTGCTGGTCTTATTGAATATAGGGCACATCCATTTTGGGTTCAAAAGTATTGCCCTTCTCACGAACACGATGCCACCCCAAGATGTTGCAGTTGTGAAAGAATGGAGGTGGATTCTCTTCTCCCCTAAAATGTCCCATATATACATCTTCTACTCAAAGTCAAAACATTTTGTGGCTGGAAATTGACAACTTAGCTTTATTTTGTAGCCACGGAATACGAGATATGTTGAACTTAATGATGGACGGAAACTTTGCCTCGAGTGTTTGGACTCAGCGGTCATGGACACCATTCAATGCCAACCTCTGTACTTGCAAATACAAGAATTCTACGAAGGACTTAACATGAAGGTAGAGCAAGAAGTTCCACTCCTCTTGGTTGAGAGGCAAGCACTTAATGAAGCCAGAGAAGGTGAAAAGAATGTGAGTAAAGAAAACACTTCTCCAGTCTAAGCTATTGTAGTTATCATCGGCATCTGCTTTTTCTATAGTATTTGACTTTTTTAATGTGTTTCTTAGGGTCACTATCACATGCCAGAAACAAGAGGACTCTGCCTTTCGGAAGAACAAACTGTTAGCACTGTAAGAAAGCGATCAAAGCATGGGACGGGAAATTGGGCTGGGAATATGATTACGGAGCCTTACAAGTTAACTCGGCAATGCGAAGTTACTGCCATTCTCATCTTATTCGGGCTCCCTAGGTAAGAGACTCTTTTTGGTTCCACTGAATAGATCTTATGTCACGGTCCATACATTAACAGTTTTACTGAATTTTGTTCAGGTTACTCACTGGCTCGATTTTAGCTCACGAAATGATGCATGCATGGATGCGGCTTAAAGGTGAGTCTCGTACTCCAACTTCTTAGTTTACTGCTTCTTTCTCTTGTTTCGCATTGCTGAATTTTGTGTTTGCACAACTACATTTGTGGTCTTAAAAAGGATTCCGAACGCTGAGCCAAGATGTTGAAGAAGGTATATGTCAAGTGATGGCTCATAAGTGGTTAGAAGCTGAGTTAGCTGCTGGTTCAAGTAACAGCAATGCTGCATCATCATCCTCATCTTCTTCTTCTCGAGGAGTGAAGAAAGGACCGAGATCACAGTACGAAAGGAAGCTGGGTGAGTTTTTCAAGCACCAGATAGAGTCTGATGCTTCTCCGGTTTATGGAGACGGTTTCAGGGCTGGACGGTTAGCGGTTCAGAAGTACGGCTTGCGAAAAACACTTGAGCATATACAGATGACCGGTAGATTCCCGGTTTAAGAACCCAAAATGGACAAAGTCTTTGCTTGTGATTGGGTTTTTATTGATAGGATCCTTGGTAGATTATTGTTATATGCTCTTATTCTTTTGGTGGAAAAATGAACTCTCAACCATATTCTTATGTAATCGATGATTCTTTTGTATTTCATCCATCAGAATCAAATTCAGGGTTTTCTTTGTAACTATGCTCTCAAATTCATAATAACCGAACCAAACAAAACCCGAACCAATTTCCTACAAAACATATTGAATCGAAACCAGATAAACCGAACCAAAAACCAATTTAAAGGTTTCTGCTTTACACTCTCACTCTCGGTCGCCGATGTACCGTCGTCAATCGTCGACAAACTGTACACTAATAGGCTAAACCTTAGAGACACATTCCAAAGAGCGGAACTTTGAGGTCCCAAGTTTAATGGGCTCCAAGGTTAGTCAACCGATAACGAATTTTTCCTAATGCTCCGAAGGTCTCCGGCACGCGTTGTTGCCTTTCAGTTGCTTCCACTTATCTATACTCGTAGATTCTCTGAAGCCTCGAGAAACTTTCGCCGCGAGCTTCGAGGAGGAAACGGGCCACTTCGACCCGAATTGCTCGAGCGGGTCTCGCGCCTGCTCGTGCTTGGCAGGTACGATGCTTTACATGATCTCTCTGTCGATTTCTCAGATAAATTTCTCAACTCCCTCCTCCGTAGATTAAGGCTTAACCCAGAGGCATGTCTCGAGCTTTTCAATTTGGCTTCAAAACAGCAAAAGTTCCGGCCTGATTACAAGGCTTATTGTAAAATGGTTCACATATTGTCCAGAGCTAGACTGTACGATCAGACGAAATCGTATATATGTGAATTGGTGGCTCTGAATCACTCGGGCTTCGTTGTCTGGGCCGAGCTCGTTCGAGTTTTCAAGGAGTTTTCGTTCTCTCCTACAGTCTTTGACATGATACTGAAAGTTTATGCAGAGAAGGGTATGACTAAGAACGCGTTACATGTGTTTGACAACATGGGAAGCTATGGACGAGTCCCTAGTTTGCTGTCTTGTAATAGCCTGCTGAGCAATTTGGTCAAGAAAGGGGAAAATTTTGTGGCTCTACACGTTTATGATCAGATGATTAGATTTGGGGTTTCTCCGGATGTGTTTACTTGCAGTATTGTTGTTAATGCTTACTGTAGAAGTAGGAAAGTGAATAAAGCCATGGAATTTGCAAAACAAATGGAGATTTCACTGGGTTTGGAGCTGAATGTGGTTACTTACAATAGTTTGATGAATGGGTATGCTATGATCGGAGATGTTGAGGGAGTGACAAGAGTGTTACGGTTGATGACTGAGAGAGGGGTTTCTAGAAACGTTGTCACGTATACTTTGTTGATTAAGTGTTATTGTAAAAAGGGTTTGATGGAAGAAGCAGAACAGGTGTTTGAATTGGTTAAGGAGAATAAACTTGTTGCGGATCAGCATATGTACGGTGTGTTGATAGATGGATATTGTCGCAGTGGTAAAATACTTGAGGCTGTTAGGGTTCATGATGATATGATGGAGATGGGAGTAAGAACAAATACAACCATTTGTAACTCCTTGATCAATGGGTATTGCAAATCTGGTCAATTAGTTGAAGCGGAACAAATATTTACGCGGATGAACAACTGGAGCTTGAAGCCAGATCATCATACGTACAATACCCTTGTGGACGGATATTGCAGGACTGGTCATGTTGACGAGGCTTTAAAGCTTTGTGATCGAATGTGCGAAAAAGAAGTTGTACCAACAGTTATGACTTACAATATTCTTCTTAAAGGTTATAGTCGGGTTGGTGCTTTTCATGATGTTCTGAGCCTTTGGAAGATGATGCTAAAAAGAGGTGTACTCGTTGATGAGATTAGTTGTAGCACTCTACTCGAAGCATTGTTCAAGCTTGGCGATTTTGATGAAGCTATGAAGCTGTGGGAGAATGTCTTAGCAAGGGGTCTATTGACAGATACGGTAACCTTAAACGTAATGATCAATGGACTATGTAAAATGGAGAAGATCAATGAAGCCAAAGAGATTCTAGATAATGAGAATATTTTCAGATGTAAGCCAGATGTGCAAACATATCAAGCGTTGAGCCATGGGTATTATAAAGTTGGAAACTTGAAAGAAGCTTTTGGGGTTAAAGATTCTATGGAAAGGAAAGGAATCTTCCCCACCATAGAAATGTATAACACTCTGATATCTGGTGCTTTCAAGTATAGACACTTGAATAAAGTAGCAGATCTTGTGATTGAGCTACGTGCCAGAGGATTAACTCCTACTGTTGCTACATATGGGGTTCTTATCACTGGCTGGTGCAATATTGGAGTGATGGATAAAGCCTACACTACGTGCTTCGAGATGATAGAGAAAGGAATTGCCTTAAATGTAAATATTTGCAGCAAGATTGCAAACAGTTTGTTTCGGCTTGATAAGATCGACGAGGCTTGTTTGCTATTGCAGAAGATTGTGGATTTTGATCTGCTTCTTCCCGGTTACCAGAGCTTGAAACAGTTTCTTGAGCCCAATGCTATTACATGTCTTAAAACACAAAAACTCGCCGATTCTCTCGAGGATAGTACTCCTAAGAAGCTCTTAGTTCCCAATAATATAGTTTACAATGTTGCTCTCTCGGGCCTCTGTAAAGCTGGTAAACTCAAGGATGCTCGAAAACTCTTCTCAGATTTACTATCGAGTAGTGGGTTTATTCCAGACGTATACACGTATACGATACTAATTCATGTATGTGCTAGTGATGGTGATATAAATGAAGCCTTTAACCTGAGGGATGAGATGTTTCTAAAAGGTATTATTCCGAACATTGTTACATACAATGCTTTGATAAAAGGCTTGTGCAAGTCGGGGAATGTAGATCGTGCTCGGAGGCTTTTACGTAAGCTTCCACAGAAGGGGATAACTCCTAATGCTATTACCTATAACACATTGATTGATGGACTGATTAAAAGTGGTGATGTTGCTGAAGCTATGCGTTTAAAAGAAAAAATGATTGAGAAAGGCTTGATTAGAAGATCCTCTAAACAAGAGGATGTTGAAACATCAAAAGAGGCTTTTGATCCGGTAATCAAATCAGGGATTGCAGGAGTGATGGAAAGGAATTCGTATGAGCTTTATGATGTTAGGATAGTTTCTGAAGCAGTAATATGATGACGAATAAAAAATACTTAACTCTTCTAAAACTCTTCGAAACATCACTTCAGAGTCAATGATGTTGCTATGAGTGATGGGTAACAGGAATGGAGGCTTCTAAGAATCTCCACCATTGATGTGAAAATGATTGTATTATACTTTCAGGAAAACAGTGTATTGTCTCAAGATCGTTTGAACCTTCTGCCAAAAACCCCATCATTTGGATATAAATATATCAGCCTTTTTCTTCTGATCCTTGAGGTTTTAAGAGATAAGACATCATATTCATGGAGCCTGATGTTTCGAGCGGTCTAAGGTACGCAGGAGTTACACTTGTTCAAGAATCTTTTAGTTGAATCATGTTCTTTACTTTGACAAGCTTTAGTTTTAAGGATATGAAACAAAAACCGAGAATGTTTATTGTCTTTTTCAGTTTTAAGATAGAGAGGCCAAAAGATCGATATCAGTCACACTGGTGGTCTTTGATAAGCTGATCAACTGATCAGACCAGTAAAGCTCTCCACTTCATGGTTCATCTTGTTTCTTCCAAGCCAGATAAGACCCTGTGATCATATATCTATGTACCAATCATATAATGCTCAATGTAATAAATGCGATTGATGAATAAGTAAGTTTGCTTCAGATCAACTCAAAACTAGTGATTAAATTGACGAGCCACCTCTCTTGCTTTATTAGAACGTGAACAACTTACAAAACCTACCTATGTACCAACCTTTGATTGTGCTTTTTTATCTGCCGAGAACCGGAGAGCTTTATTCCGGTCCGGTTTGATTTGATTTTGTAGTCTATGGGACACGGTGGGGGCATAGTGAATAGACTCTCAATACCATTGGCACATGTTTTGCGCAGAAAGCTCTGAAGTCACTCCACTCATCAGTCAGCTTGATATTTATCATCCAAACCAGAAAGTATTGCAACTAAACTTATCAAAGCTAGCAAGTAGTATATTATTACTTTTGAGTGTAAAAAGGTTTGTTAAATAGTAACTCATTTCTAGTAAAAAGGAGCTGAAAGATAAAGAGAGGGGAAAAGAAAATGTACAGTAAAAATATTTCAAACAAAAGGTAAAGAGAGAAAAAAAAAAAAAAAAACACAGAAGAAGAAGATGAAAGGTGGGTGGACTCAAAGGTCAAAGTGTACATTAATGTATGATGGGACTTTGCTCGTGCTTTTTCTCTCGCTCAGACCACCGACACTCTGTCTTCAATTATTTCCTAAAACTTAACAACTATTATTTTTAATTTCCCTAGACTTTCTCTTGTGTTAATAAACTAGAGATCAGCATTATGGATTTATGGATCTACTACTTATATAACATATACGAGCACAAGCATGAGGACGTCGCGGGTGAGTGACTACAATTTCTTGGTTTACTTTGCTTTTCCTTCCGCTAAGCATATGTGTTCTCCAAAACGTTACGATTCATTTTCAACAAGTGCACATGTCTTTTTCTCAAGATATTTTACGTTACTACCATTTGCTACCTTGCTAGTATCCCACTATCCTAATTCCTATCCATAGTACTCTCTTGGGAATATATGCGTGGAAAGGTGCTTATTTACTATGGTTTGGTTTTCGTTTTTTTTTTTGGGTTGGGTTTGGTATGTTCGTATAAAATCACACAAAAATTGAAGATAGCGAAACTTTAGACACGTGATGTTGTTTTGTAAAGACGACGGGACGATGGATGGGAAATTCGAAAATGAGGCAACACATGTGCTCATCAACCTACGAACCGTCTACACATAGCTACAATCCGACAATGGAGTCATCAAGATGTACAATTATAGATTCTTTACGGCTGGCAAAACTAAATTCGGTTTCTAAAGTTCCATTTGTTCCATTCCCTTCTTTACTCATTCGAACATTACCCCCATGATATTAACAACGGACAAAAAGTTATTCATCTAGCTAGCGATTACATTTTTTTAATAACGTACATGCATGTATATATGTATGAACATTAAACCCAAAAAAATGCAAACGCAGTGATTTGCCACTTTCTGAATGCGCAATAACTTTTATTTCATCATTATGGGGAAACAATTGACCAAATAGACCACTCGTTCAAAAAAGTTCATTGATAAAATGACATTTTTTAAGAAGAAGTTAAAAGCTTTCATCCCCTTTTTCATTCTTTTGGTCACTCACTCACTTGGTATTACTTTTTAATATTATTCTCTTCTATACTCCCAAACAAACCAAAACCGATGAAAAAAAACAAAAAAAAAACATCGAACAAAAAGCAGAAAGCAAAATGTTTTTTTTTTTGTTCTTTTGGGTTATATATGATTTACGAATCGATGTACATGAAAAACAAAAAATCACCTCCCTGTATATATTTATATATATGATTATGTATACGTATATGTACCGGTATATTAAAAAGGAAAACAAAAGAAGAAGAGTAAAGGGAGAGTGGTCAAGAATCCAGAGCGAAGGGCGTTTGAAGTAGATCGTAAGGAGCCCAAAGCGCGTCTAACGGACAAGGCCGGCCTGCGTCGAGCCTAGCCCATGGCTTACCTTTGCCACTCCAATGCAACAAACTCACCGGACCAGGATGCAGATCTCTACACAGCCCCCTGAAATTATCACCTCCTAAACCATGCTGGTTCCACCGATGATTTACCGGTTTAATCAGACCGCCAAAAACCAATAAAAACGGTGGTAACGAACCGAGCTCGTAAATCCTCATTCGCTTTTGCATCGCCATCCACTCTTCGATGCGTGACGTGTACGCGCCCTCACGCCACCGCGAGAGATCGATCACCATCACTCCGGTGTTGAAGTAGCAGGCTTTACGGTCGGCGAAGGTCAGGGACAGAGTCGGATTCGACCAGAAGGTTGATGTGAAGTAGGAAGTGAAATTGGCGTTGCAGTACTCCGGCGCGGCGAGGACTGAATCGCGGCCGAGATCCGTGGCTGCGAGTTTAGCGATGTCGTCGACGAGGATTAGATCGGAGTCCAGGTAGACGACGCGGCGGACGCAGGGAGGGAGGAGATCGGCGAGGTAGCTTCTTGCGTAGTTCAAAGGACAGTCAAGTGCGGAGCGGATGGAGGAGGAGATGAGGCGGGAGACGGAGGAGACGTTGAAGACGTAGACGGCGAAATCGAGGTAAGGGAATGAGGAGGAGATGGTGGAGCGTAAGGAAGAGGCGTCGGCGGAAGCGGAGGCGACGAAGTGGAAGACAATGTTTTCAGGGCAAGAGGAGTGTTGGAGGACGGAGAGCACGGCGGCGACTGATCCGCGAATGTAGGCGGCGTCGAGTGTCATGGCCACGTGGACGGCTCGGCGGGAGCAGAAGATCGGTTTGGCGGACGCCACGTCATCGTCGTCGATCGAGGGGCAATCAGCGGAATTGTAAAACTGAGGGGCTTCTTTGAATTTTTGGAGAACCGGAGTGGCGGAAATGGGAATGATGATGAGGAGTGGTAGCGAGACAAGAATGAGAAGAAGAAGAAGATGTTGTTGTTGGGACATGGTTTCTCTTCTCAGACAACGAACTCTCTTATTGTAATGGAAGGTTTTGTTTCTCTTCAAACTGAGAGAGAACACAAGCAAGAGAAGAGCTGTCTCTCAGACTTTTTATCATGTGTGTGTCTCTACTCTCTACTCTATGTAATATGTATGTAAGAGAGAGAGAGAGAGAGAGAGAAATCATATTAAAATATATTTAAAAAGGGTTTTGCTTAGATTTTGGGTTTCTCTCATAAAAAAAATTATATATTGATTAGATTCCAAGCCCTTTTCATCATTTTAAAAATTTTATTAATGTGAATATGACTTAAAAATACAAAAAACTATTACTGAATTTTATAATTTTGTCGACTTAAATTATATATTTTCTAAGAAAATATGGAATGAAGAAGTGTGGGAATTTATTGCATCCACATGATTACCGAAAATCAGTGAAGATCCACGTTATAGGCTATATAATGTAACATTATTAATTGGTAATTTAATTATTTTTTTTTTATTAAAATGAGATTTGAGTAGTCTTTGTAAATTTTTTGGGTAATTTTCTTACTACAAAATGCACAAAATTAGAAACGACATGGAAGTTGATATATGAAACTGATAAGTACTTATCAAAAAACAAATTTATACACGTAAGATCGTTATATTTGGCTTTGCATACAATACAAAACAAACTGTTTTTTTTGGAATATATCTCTTGAGGAATTATAAGAAAAATTATGTGGCTACTGCTTAGTAAGATTTCGCGATTGCAAAAGAAAACGTGAAATGAATGTTTTGGAGAATAAGTTTTGACGAGCTGTGCAGACAGTACAACAAGAATGATACAATACATGACTTGGCCTATAATTCTTATGGTTGAGATGTTTATGTTTAGCGTTCAAGAAGCTTTTATAAGTTTAACATTCTTTATTCACTTTTGCTCTTAAGTTTTTTTTTTTTGGTTTTAGGTTTTTCTTTGAAGTTTCTATTATGGTCCTTTGTCACTTTCCATGACTACGGAAATTGTAGGTGAAATGAAATTAAAACTTAATGATATATTGGTGATCCATTTTGAAATTTCTTTTATAACGCCAATTTGCATTTTTTTATATATTTCTGCCACTGCTTTTCTTATTTTTTTTGGTTGGTTTATTGGTTAAAAGACTTTTTATTTATTTTAAAATGGGTCGTCTTTTAATTTCAATGATTGAATTTTCTTTATTTTTTTGGGATCATGGAGAATGGGCACATGGTCAGGAAGTGGGTTTCCCTATTTTATTTTCCTTAGATATTTCAAATTTTCTAATAATTATAATGTGAAATTTTGAAACTAAATTTGGACGAATTTAAAATATTTTTACCTATCATGTGTATTAAAAACACGTTTTAATTCAAAATGAATCTTTGGTTTTTGACCAACGTTAGTTTGTTTATCATGAACTACCATCGATCGTTTGAATAAAAAAAAAGAGAGAGAGCGATAGAGATTCGTTAAAGTTGCAATAACAACTTATTTGAAGAATAAAACAATAATCATTTCATCAACTACAAGTTTTGATTTTCGGTAGCTCGTTGTTTTGTTAAACAGTTAAACATATGGTTGAACATTTGCAGTGAAAACCATGATGATGATACATAAACAAATAAACTATTCTAAATTGTTCTATATAACAAGAAAAAAAGAACTTAAAAAAGCATCATAAAAAGATAAACGTAGAAAAGCAAGACGCGTGGGCCAAACGTGAAAATGGAATAATATATCTCAAATCCTAATGGTACGACTTTTCTTTCATCACCAAATGTGAATTCGCGACTACTTTAGAGTTTTGGGTTAATATTGCTAGAGAGACTCTTTTTATTAGAGTTTAATTGTTTAAACTTTATAGTACATATTTAATTTCTCCTTTTCTTGCATCCCTCTTTTTTGCACTTTTTCCTTGTAGTTTTCATTTTATTATTACATATACAAGTTCCTTTCATTATTATGTAAAACACCCGCGATTAAGACAACTCCCTGTAATACACCATATAAAGAGACTCCAGTATATATGTATATGTAGATACGAAAATGTTCGTATATGCATATCGTCATCATCGACATGGTAAACGTTAACATGCGTAGAAAGAAAAGGTTGAACGATCACAGTCGATAATAACAATACAAACAAATTGAACGTAGTTTTCTAAATTTATCTAAACTCAAGCTAATCCTAGAATTTTACTACCGCTAAATAATAGAACAGTAGATAACAACTAATTTAACGTTTTCACTTACATATGTCTCTATCTATAGACTCTATACCAATCAAATCTCACCTTGCACAATGATTTTTCATAGAGTAAAAGTTATAAATCAATGTGAAATTAAAATAGTTACGAGAGGAATAATTAATTAAGAAGCCAACTTGATCTGTTGGGCCATCGTTTTTTCTTGAAAACCCCTTCACTTATTTCCGAAGGGAATTGGGTGCTAAAACTCAAAGCATTGTGAGAGATGCTGAGCTTACCTTCTTCTATATTTTACCTTTCATATAGTATTTTAAAGCAAAACTAGTTTCATTTTATAGTGTTATGGTTCTCACAAAACGATTACTCTATCTAGCAACAAACATAACTCATTTTATTTCGCTGTTTGAAATCATGAAACGATGGTTACTTCTTCAAACTACGGTTTTTTCTTTCTTTCTTGTGGATGTATATAATACAACACTACCGTCCGAGGCGTGTGATATTAGTTAAAAGTTATAAGGCTAATACATAAAGCTGTGCCAACAAACGTAAAAGCATCCCTGACTACAATAGATATTGAGTTGCTGTCTTGAATCAAACTACATATAATGCGTTCTCTATTAAATCATCAGGTTATGTGATCGATGAGGACCGACCAGACGATGATACATTCAATAAATATATATAGAAACGAACGTAATGCATGTATACTAATAAATAAGCATGTGTCATGCATGTGTGCATGAAGGGAGAGCTTTTAATTAATACATGTTCATGTATGTATGCGATATAAATGTATAACTATAACTTTAGAAGTACATATGAAGAAGATATTGCATATGTGATATGTGTCTCTGACAAGAAAAATTAAAAGTTACATGGGTCTCAGTGTCTCAAAGGTTTAGATTTCGAATAAGCATTTATGCCTTATGGTATACACATTCACTTCCATAGATTCCAAAAAAGCCATAGCTTTAGTCTTCTTCTGAAATAGTTATCCTGTTTCCTAATAATTATGAAAAATTTGGATGCACTATCGGTTTTCGGTATTAGAAAAAAAAAAAAAAAAGGGGGGTAGAGATACAACTGAGACCAAATTGAAATAAGTATTTTTTGAATTCCAAAGGCAGATATAATTCTTCTCGTAGCTAGCTAATATTCTTACAGGTTATAAGTAGTAGGGGAGGGAGCATCTTATGTCTTGTCTTCAATTCCACTGGAGCTATGAACAGTAGAGAATGGTCTATTTCCTGCAAAAGCTTAGCCGAAAGTGCAAGGAGACAAAGTAAACTTAAAGACAATCTCCCTTAACGAACAGCCAAACATTGTGCAGGCAATGAGACAATAATGCAGCTTGATCTATCACTGGATACTTTGTAGCCTGATTAGTGACCTTTCAATACAAATAAGAGGCTCCAAAACGTAACAAAAAAAAATCCAGAAGCCAACCACACACATGGTGATGACTGATGAGTAATGATCGATTCAACACTTATGAGAATTAAACTAAAAGAACACAAGTATTGAAACTCGCAAGTCAAATCTCTAAGTAAAGAGAATCCAACAACAGGTATTATTATATGAACAATTTGCTAAGTAGCAGATTACAAGCCAGATCAGAAATCAAAGCATATTTTCTCAGGTTTTATGCAATCAGGTCTAGAATTTTTTTAAAATGAGAAGAGTTACAGCTAGCTAATCGTTTTCTGCACTAGCTGAAGATGAAGGAAAACACAACGAAAGCGAAAACAACGAGGAGAATGATCTTCAACTGATTATCTTGTTGTCCTTGTCGACCTGTGTGCCGTTGATAACTATGCATATGAGAGTGTCCACCATGGAATGGATTTGAGAACCCGTGAGGGAAGCTGCCAGAAGCAGCAGCTCCATACATGGCTGCATCAGGGAATCCATGGAAATGGAGGTTGAACAACGAAGGAATCAAACCGCCAAACGCTGCAGACAAAGTAACATTCCCAAACCGCGCACTCGCCATGGGAGCAGCAAAACCTCCCATGAACCCTCCAAACCCATGATGATGATGATGATGAGCAAAACCATGGTTGGGATCAGGAGGCTGTGCAGTCTCGGGTCTCTGTCCAGAAGGACGGTTTGGCACCTCGAGCCCCGGAATAGACTTGGACCGAGGGTCAGCAGACGATTTACCTCTACCATACAAAGGAACCAATCTGTCCTCTTCGATGACAGCTTTGCAAACAGGACATTCCTTAGACTGAGAATGGAGATGGAGCCACTTGTACAAACAAGGCCAACAGAACAAGTGACCACAGAGAGTAACAATAGGATCTTGAGCCAAGTCTAAGCAGATGTTACATTCAAAGTTACCAGAGTCATTGCCGCTTGTGTTATTGCCGCTAGAACAAGAAGGGGCATCAGACATGATTGATTCACCAAAAACTCTCTGATTTTTTAAATGTCCTCCTACACAAGGTTTATCACAAGGTTTAGCAGCATATAATAAATCAACTGAAATCAAACACCAATAAGAAAGATAATAAACAGAGTAAGATTTTACTTTGAACTAATCAAACAAATCTCATGGACCAAAACAATCATAAACCTCTAGATCTCCCCCGTTAAACCACTTAAATTAAATCACCGGTCATACTATATATTCCGGCGATCAGATAACCAGATGATCTCTTAATCGGACCAAATTATTAACACAACAGACACTAAAATCGAAAAGCGAGACAAGACACCAAATAAAATTGAAACAATCCAAGACGAAGCAATTGATGATCGTAAATATACAAATATACCGTTGGATCGGCCGATGAAGGGATCTAAGGAACGATCGCTAAAACCGCAAGGAACACTGGTCGCTTAAGGGCTAAGGTTTTTGTTGGCCGGAGAAAGACAAGTTTCATCGACGAAACATTCATCTTTTGATTGTTTAATAATATTATTTATTTATATATTTTCTTACCTGTTTCTTTATTTTTACCCGCGGATATGACGTGTCCCTTGGAATGGTCCAAGAATCCGCGTGGGCACATGTATGTACACGTGACGGAGGACTAGTGGATGGACTATGTGAAGTCAACTCTATATTACTGGCCGTTCGATTAGGTTAGATATCAATCTTATGGACGTAGTAGATTAATAATAGGGAACAAGATTAAAAGACAACGTAATTGAGGCGGCTTAAGGTTAAATGTCAATGTGTCATAGTGTTGGTTTTACCCTCACTATTTTGCTGATTGCTGCAAAGTGCAAACACACCAAAACAAAGGTTGATTTGGATGCAATGTGCAGAATAGAAATGTCTCGACTTCATGGCTAAATCAAATATATTTAGAGCTAATCCTTCAGTAGTATGGATTGATTCAATGGAATTATGACAAAAATGGAGTTACGTTGCTTGAGTAATTAAGAAACAGGTCACTGACATAAGACATGTTTTGAATTTGGTCGGTAAAGCAAGTGTTACATGCATGACAAACCTTACCTTGGTCGGTCTCAAGACGAAGTTAACATTGTTTTTTCAAGATGACAACACGTGAGAGACAAAACACTCATTAATGTAGCACACCTATATAATATCTATCTTTTTTCGGGTTACAGTCTTCTTCTTCTTTACATGGTTTTGTTTGTTCCTTAAAAACCTTGTCTGAGCAGCTGTAGGTGATGCGAGATGATCATCTTTAAATAGAAAAATCTGTGAGAAACCTAAAACCAAACAAGCATTATAGTTTCATTTCCCTTTTTATGTTACTTTTAAGTGTTAACCGCTGAACCTGTTTTCTCTGCTTTGCTCTTAAGCTTCTTTTTCTAACTTAATTCGTGTAATTTTGTAATAAGATGCATATGAGGTTGATCGTAAAGCTACAAATGAAAATAAAATAAAATTATGTAATATTGAAGCTAGCATCTACTGAGTCAGAGCAACTCCATTGGCATTGCTTAATGATAAGCTTAAGACATTGCCTATATTTATTACATTATATTTAATGCAAAATCAAACATTTTTCGTAAGCTTTGTAGTCTAAATTAACACTTTAAGTAGAGACTAAGGGCTACTTATGAATTTATTTTTTAAAATTAATGCAAAATAATAAGTAAGCATTCTCCATTGGTGCTAACCATTGGAGATGGTCTTAGTTTGTATATTTCTAATTAGAGGGTTAATTACGTAATAAAACACTTTACATGTACGTAGGTCTTTATAGCTTTCCACCCGTTTTGCAAAGCAACTAGAGCTACTTGACTTACACTTTTTGATGATAAAACTTTTGCTTATAATTTGAACATTTTTTTCGATATAACTTTGAAAAATCAAAAGATGATTAACATTTTTAACCCATGATGGAACGCGTATAGTGTGATGCATTGGGAATTATATTTTCTAGTCAAAAGAAAAAGAAGTTGAACAATCTACGTATCAATCTGTTTTTTTCTTCCTTATAACTCGTAAAAATCTACTAGTTTTTAGAGACTTAACTATCATTACTCCGATATACAAATCCGAATTATTTGTTTCTATTAAGGTTATTATTATCAATAAAAGTATCCAAAAGGATACTGTTAAACAGCAAGGACATGCCAATATACGTATCTAACTTGAATACTTGTAGATTTTCTTACCCAAAAGAAACAAAACACAAAAAACATAAAACTAAACGAAGCTAGATACTCAATAGCTAGCATACAACACAAACTTAGGTGTATCATTTTTAACTTTAACGTACATTTCTTCTTCTGACAACAGACTTTTACTTTCATTATTTGTTTTCTAACCTTAAAATTTTTGCTCATTAATGTTGTCTTTTTCTTTCTTTTTGGGTCAGACTCGTTAATATTACGTTATAAACTACCTTTTATTCACATAAAAAAAAAAAAAAACAAGAAACATATACATGTGTCACCTTATGATTGAAAAATCGTCTCCAACAAAGGATTATAAATAGCATCGTTAATTTCATCAACTCATCATCACAGCTTCAATACTGATCAGACTAATCAACACAAATGGCGATTTCCTCCAGAGTACACCTTCTCTTCTTTCCATTCATCATCGCCACATGTATAATACATATAAACACTCTCTTCACTATTAATTCTTCTCATCTGCTAAGTGTATACTTAGCACAATTTCTACTTACTAAATTAATTACTCACTCTCATTACATATTTAATTTTGTGATAATTTTAATAGTCTTAATTAACTTATTGTTGCAAGGTGCAATTTCCATCGTCTCCGGCACCGTTTTCACCATAACAAACGGCTGCAGCTACACCGTCTGGCCGGAAATTCTCACCTCAAGCGGCCCACAAATCGGCGACGGCGGCTTTGCCTTACCTACAGGATCTTCCACCACTTTTACCGCTTCTCCGGGCTGATCCGGTCGTTTCTGGGGTAGGACGGGGTGTAACTTCGACTCTTCCGGCTCCGGGAAATGCGTTACAGGAGACTGCGGCGGAAAACTAAAATGCGGCGGCGCGGGAGGATCTCCACCGGCTACACTGGCGGAGTTCACAATAGGATCCACCGGACGAAAACTAAACGCCGTTCTTCAAGATTTTTACGACGTGAGCCTCGTGGACGGATACAACGTTCAGATGAAAGTCACAGCGCAAGGCGGCTCAGGGAATTGTCAAACCGCGGGATGCGTTTCGGACGTGAACGCGATTTGTCCGAACGAGCTACGCGTTACGGGCGAGGGGGGTGTTGTGGCGTGCAAGAGTGCTTGCGAGGCTTTTAACAAACCGGAGTATTGTTGCACCGGAGCTTTTAATAAACCGGAGACTTGTCCACCGACGAGTTACTCGAAGATATTCAAAGGAGCTTGTCCTACAGCGTATAGCTATGCATACGATGATGCTTCCAGCACTTTTACTTGTACTAATGCTAATTACTTGATCAGTTTCTGTCCTTAATTTTGCATTATTAACAATTTGTATGTAATGCCTTCATTTTTTATCAACAACAATAAGAGAAAGAATTAATCAATTTTTTTTTTGGTAGAAAGAATTAATCATTTTAATCTCTTTACAAATACTCACAAACTCAAAGACGACGTTTCTAAAACAAATATGAAATAGGCCGGCATAACCTTTTTTATTTACGAGAAGACAGAACTAATAATTAACCAAAGATTATATATTTATGAAAAAGATGACCGTCCTTTTTGATGTTTAAAAAAAAACCCTACATATATATATATCAAAGGTTCTTTGAGTAAAGTCATTTTTTTCTTTTGGAGCAGATATACATAAAGGCTACATTTTCATTTATCGACAGTAAAGAAGAAGAGGAAGATGTTGCAAGAAGAGGCAGATGTTTATAAATTGTGGTTGAAAAAGATTCATTTTATTTTATTTATTCCAACACTGTTTTACTCACTCTTGTGAATATGACTAAAATGAAACTAAATGGTGTTGTCATCTGCTATAGTTCTGATGCCAGTAAAACAGATGCACTTTTGTAAAACACAACTAATCTCTTTTAACTTTCAGTAAAAGAAAAATGAGGTCCCAGGTCTCAGCTCATATATTCAGTATCACTTGCGGAGTTGCGGTTGACAACAAAGCTTTAAATACATTACAAACCGGATTCGAACTTCCCTTTTGTATCTAATTGTTTTTATTACATCTTCCTCTGATGTATCTTCAAAGTTATATCATTTCACTTTGAGTTGAGGTTAAAGAAAATGACCAGAAAAATAAAGTGAGAGAAGTCTATTTACATTCTAACATACCAATCTTTCATGATCGTATCAGAATAGATAGTTACCAATTGGGAGCTTTAGAGAGTCATTTTTTGGTTTCTTGATGGTACTTACATGGCTAAACAACAGAAGCAACAAGAAACAACATCTACCCTTTAGCCAAACATCTCTAGAAGAACTAAAACTTACCAAGCCACAAATGGTTAAACAAGTCGATGTACCATACATACAAGATTTGTTAAAAAAAAGTCAGGGCTCTTCTTAGCTGATGCAGTTAAGATCAGTGTTTCTGGTTTCTTTTGATTGCAACTTGCAAGCCTTCTTCATTCTCTTTGCAGCTTGGACAAACCCAACAATAACCTGAAGCTCATCCATTTGCTGTTATCATATCACCACAGTTTTTACACCATTTTATATATCGATCATCAGAACAAAATCAAGACAAATCCATAAACACAATGAAGGCTAAGAAGGATTCTAGTATACCTGAGACATGAAGTGCCTCTGAACAATGTCAATTAGTTGCTCTTTTGATGGATTAGGAATTGCATCCACCTACACAGAGTTTATTAAGAAGCAAGCACATTAGAAAGTAGAGTTCAAGATTGAGTAAACAAAACTTAGTTTCTTCTTGAAATCAACTTACAAGGTTAAAATGTTGCCAATATTTCAGTAAAGCAGGCATTTCCAGTTTGCTAAGATCGACCTTCTGCATCAGTAAACATACGATCAGTCATATTACATTCCATGGTAAAAGAAATACATCTCAACATTTTGAATGCATACCATGTTTTCAGGAGGAGTAAAACCCGAACTTTTTGATTGTGAGTCAGATGATAGAGACCTGCTCATTGCCTTGTGAGATGACCGCGATCTCTGCCCTCTTTGCTTAGACTTATGAGGCTTCAGTGTGTCTTCAGATGCTGGAAAAGAAACAACTTGTCATAGAAACAAGACTGAGATTATCAGTTATAAACAATATGCCATTTAGTTAACTCCATTGGAGACCATATAAAGTTGAGAGATCTCTGTCCAAGTTGTTTGAAAATTCTTGAAGAGATCAAAGAACCAAACTTACTCATATCGGAGCCGTTCCTTTGAGTGCTTTCGAAATCAAGGTCATCGTCTTCTTCGTTTCCAGTTGGAGGTTCAAGGACACTAAGCGCATTCCTCTGCAACTTCACTTCTATTCCATTTGTCAGAACCTAAAACACAAACAACCATCCTGGTTAAATACTTTAGTCCATAAAACAAGTACTGACATATTGATTTAAATAAAGAAGCTCCAGAAGAACAAGAGAATATGAAGAAATGCTTCAAAAAAGAAAAAAGAAAAAGAGATTTATTATATTTATTTACTCTTTCCATAGGAACTATGGGAGACAAGAACTGGTGGAATGTGATATCATTAATAGTAAAATATATTCGTGAGTAGACTGAAGAAAATCGTAAAACTATTTGGATTATTCTTTAAAGTTTAAAGCCAGAATATGGTGAAGTTACTCCTTTTGGTCCACACACACAGAGACACTCTATCAAAAAGATCTTGCAGAGCAAAAATTATAATTATAAAAACTAGTAGCCAACCAAAGCAAAAAGATTTGATAAAGAAAGAGAAAAAAATCGACAGAAGTGACACTGCTTGGGGACGAAAATGACTCAACAAATAAAGAAAGATCAAGAAAAAAACACTAAAACAAATGATTATCATATTAATCAAAGCCAAAACAATTTTTTAAAAAGAGCCAGCTTGAATCCATAAGGGAAAAAATTGTCAAGAAACATGATGGAGAATTAGATAACAAGTGCATATTTGTTATGATGATTTTTCCGAACAGGCGCGAAAATAAAAGTAGACTTTTTTTTTAATTGCTGCCTAACTTAAAACTCAAAAATCCCTTGTCCATCTTCCTATAGATGATTCCTGAAATTGAGCCTGAATCTCAGCAAGAATCATCAAAGATACTAAAAGATGTTTCAGTAACTTTATTTGGTGCAAACAAACTGTTACTAGAAAGAAATAAAATTAGTAAAGGAAAAAAAAATCAATGAAGGGTTCATGAATAACCTAACTAGCTTAAGAAGTCCAAAATGCAAAGTTAAACAGTGTGAAATCCAGCAGTAATGGTGAGTTGAATGCTTAACATGCATGCAAGAAGATCAATAGCCTGAATTTCGAAACATTTACAGATTTAAACTTTGGTAATGACCAAAAGATTTGATTTTTATCACACTCTTGATCCTTGGTTTGATGAGGTTAAATGCAAATTATGAGAATTAATTAGTGAACCTGTATAGCTAGTAAATCAAAGCCCATTGATGATCTATCATTTAAAGAAGACATTACCCAGAACAACACTAAAATCATTTTTTTAGCAAATCAAGAAGAAGAAGAAAAAAAAAAAACCCAAATTCGAAATTCAAAATTCGAAAAACACCAATTTTATATTCACCGATCCAATAGAAGAGAGGAACACTAATAAAGATGAAGTAGATGGAAAGAAGATACTAAAAAAAGAAAACGGAAAAGGAAACAACAAAGATCACATTTTTACCAGAAAAGGAAAGAAATTTACCAGCCAATGCCAACCACCGAGACCGACAGCTTTTTTGACAACACCTTGAAGACCAACAAGCACCGATTTCGTACGGTTGTTTCCGGTGACCACCACTTTCGTATGACGTGGCAGTACTGATAACTCCTCTTCGCTACTGCAATCGCCGTAAAAGCTCTGAATCTGCGGGAATCCTCCATTGACGACCCCTGAGCTATCTACAGCTTCCAGCATTCTTCTTCTTCTCTATCTTAATCCTATATAGAAACTCAGATCAGCAGACCCACCTCGACTTTTCAGCTCATAACCCTGATACGAAATCGAAGATCATGCATTGCTAAGTGATAGAGAGAGAGAGAGAGAGGGAGGGAAGGATCAGATGATTGAGCGGGAAAAAACTGGAGAGAAGAGATCGATGTAAAAGAATTTTAGGGTTTGTCCCACAAGAAGAAGCAAAGAGAGATGAGAGATGAGAGATGAGAGAGAGAAGAAGCAGAGTAAAAAAAGAAAGAGAAGGAGAAGAAGAAGGAGCTAGGAGGGAAAGAGAAGGCTTGATAGAGACCAGTTTCCACCACGTTAACCATTTGTCACTCGCCACGTAAGCATTGTACTGAAACTATATGCGTTACGAAAAAAAGAAACAGAACCCGGTTTTGTTTTTCTTTTGGATTTAACCGGAGGGGTACTTTTTGTAATTTAAGAACACGCGATTGACCTGAATGGTTGACTGGTGTTTAATAAAGACAGGGTTGTATGGGACCCGTTTCTTCATTAAATGACGGTTCTACCCTTCTTCACGTCATCTTTTTTTTTTTTCCAATCGTTTTGAAAATTTTGGAACTTCTTTTGTCCTTATCTTATAATTTTCTTTTCTTACATAATTATTGCTTCCTCCATTACTAGATTTTTTTTCCTTTCTTTTCTATCAAAAAACGAAAAAGAGTTTTACTTTTTCTGAAAACCCGGTTCTGTTTAAAACACAGTAACTAGTACTGCTTAGTAAGTGAAATTAATGTATCGAACACAGTTAAATAAGAATTGAACAATAATTTAAACTCATATAATGACTAAAATAAACAAATTGAATATGGTTAGTTGATGCGATTATTGTGTATATACAACAAAAATTTAAATACTACCTGGAAACAGGAGTAATTAAATGTCTTTTAATGAGAACACTTCTTCTTTAATGAAAACACTACTATTAACACACATCGAATATTCAAGTCAAAAGAGCTCAAGGGACGCAACAATACAAAACCATCTAATAGTAATATAGTAAGACTAGAGACAATAGATAATTAGATTAGTAGTATAGAAAAAATAGTTATCCCTCGTTTCTTGTATAGATTGATCTTTTAGATTACTAGTAGATGAAAAATAGTACATGATGAAAATATTACAGGTTAGGATCAAATTATGTTGTGTAGAACTTTTAATAAGAAGAAGGAAGGGGTCATTGTCATTGACACAGTTTACAAAGGCACCCCACAAATAAAACCGTCCCCATATTTGGGGAAACTATCAAAGCGACCCCTCACCAAACCCCTGCTTCAATTATTCAGCTCCTTTTAATGCTTACCATTTCCCTCCCCTCCATTAAAACCAAACTCTTTTCATACGTTTGCTCTTTATTGTTTTTAAACCTTAAGCTACAAATGTGAATCTATAATAAATGGGTTTTGCCTGTATGATTTTAATGATCAACATCCGTTGGTGGTTTACCGGATACTTCACAAGTGTTTGAATTTTGGAACTAGATTTTTGGGGTTGCTTGTTACATTTTTAAATTAGGGGGCTAATTGTGTTCAATTATGCAAGTTCGAGGGTTTAATGAGAATATATTCTTATACGTCCGGCGTTTTTGTTTGAAGCCGGAGAGACTAGAGAAGAGTGTTTTGAGCCGTCGTTAATGGCGAAAACTGATAAGCTAGCTCAACAATTCCTTGATTCGGGAATCTACGAATCCGACGACTCCGATTGGTTCTTCTTAGACCCAGTTCGTCTTATTAATCGTTCATACACTAAATTTAAGGTTTCGCGTTCTGCTTACTACACTCGTTTCTTCAATTCGAAGCATCTCAACCTACAACCCAGAGACCCTAATCCGAAAAAGCGAAAACGGAAGCAGAAAAACCCTAGCTTTCAGCTTCCTAGTGCAGGAGAGCAAGCTTCGGATCGTCGCCATCAAGATGCGAGGCTCTTCTTATCGAAATCCCATGAATCGTTTCTAAGAGAAACAGAGCTGTTGAGTTTAACGAAAGGTCTGAGTGATGATTCTAGTTTGTTAACTAAGTGTTGTGACGATGGACTCTCTTTTGTTGAGCTTGGAGGAGTGTGGCAAGCTCCTTTGTATGAGATCACACTCAATTTCAATCTACATTGTGATGATAAAGGTTTTTGTATCTTTCTAGTTCACTTGCTGAATCTTATTAGAATCCCATCAATTTGATGGTGTGATTGATCTTATTAGGTTGCTCAATTGACAAGTGCAATGAAAAGAGAGTGTTTCAAGTGTTCAATAACCTAGTAGTGAACGAGAGCGGAGAAGAAGTTGAAGCTGAGTTTTCCAACCGGAGATATATAATGCCTACAAAGAGTTCCTTCTACATGGTTGGTGATATTTCCTGGCATTGTTTTGAATTCTATATAAAGGATGAAATTTTTTAGTTGATGTGAGGAATGGTTCTTCTGATTTTACATTTCTTTTTCCCATGTTGCCTTGAAGTCTGATTTACTGCACATCCGAAACCTCGTTCCTGGTAACTATTGTGCTATATTCCTGAATAGAGATTTTGCTAAAAGTTGAGCTTTAGAGTATTCTGCCATTGTTTGCTTGGTCCTTAGTCATTTGTTCAAAGATCAGTTATGATCATATCGGTAGGAGATTGTGCATAGCGATGTATTTAATCTTTTTGGGTCATACTTGCAGCTAAACCTGCAGAAGGCTTCAATCTTATAGTTATTGATCCACCATGGGAAAATGCAAGTGCTCATCAGAAATCAAAGTTTGTTTCTGACTTAAAGTATGCCTTTGAATAAGCAACTTTTGTATCAAAAATTGTCCTGATCCATGTTTCTTGGTTCTTTGTTTTAGGTATCCTACTTTACCAAACCGATACTTCTTATCCCTCCCGATCAAGCAGCTTGCTCATGCTGAAGGAGCTGTCGTCGCTTTATGGGTGACCAATAGAGAGAAATTACTTAACTTTGTTGAGAAAGAGCTATTCCCTGCTTGGGGAATCAAGTATGTTGCTACAATGTATTGGTTAAAGGTGAGACCATCTTTGACCTCTCACAAGCCCCATCTTGGTTTCTGAGTTGCATACATGACTTTGAATTCACACGCTGGCTATGTAAATGTTTTAGGTGAAACCAGATGGTACATTGATTTGCGATCTGGACCTGGTCCATCATAAACCTTATGAGTATCTTCTACTAGGCTACCGCTATACCAAAGTAAATCAGCTCTTTTCTTTGTTAGTTGAATTATTTGTTTAAGGAATTTCTGTTTAAACAGCCATGTGTAATGTATATGTCTTATAGCTTGCAGGATCAGAACATAGGTCAAATTTTACACTCTTGGATAAGAACCAGGTAATCATAAGCATCCCTGGAGAATTTTCGAGGAAACCCCCAATTGGAGGTAAACTTATTCAATTCTTCAAGAGCTTTGTTTTGCGATTGGCTTCATAAAATTCAACAGCACAAAGCATTTTTTTCAAATTCTTTCTGTACAGCTCCCTGATTCTTTTTTTATTTATTTATTGCGACTTTCTCTAGAGATACTCATGAAACACGTCCCCGGGTCTCAACCTGCTCGATGCCTTGAGCTATTTGCTAGGGAAATGGCTGCCGGATGGACCTCTTGGGGAAACGAACCACTTCACTTTCAGGACTCAAAATACTTCTTGAAAGATAATGAGTGTATCAACAGGTTGTAGCCAAATTTCATGTTCGTTTCTCCATGGTTCATTTTGAAACAGAGGACAGTGAGGAGAACCCTTGGTTAGTATTAGAGGTGCGGTATTGAGAAAACGACATCGCTTGAAGAAACAAACGTTAAAGTCAGTCAGACGAAAGAAGCTTGAAGTTGAAACAACTAGTGTTAGATTATTGTCTCAGAAGTCAGTAACTGTACTGTCAATTTAGTAACTTTTTTCTTTTTCTTTTCCTGTGATCATCACAGATTCACAGATGCTTCAGAGGAAAATAAAATTATATATTATCAGTAGTTTCAGTACAAGCAGCAGATCACATACTATATACTGAATAAGTGAATATTGATATCATCATCCTTACATTATACATAGATTTTTGTTATCTTGTCAATAAAATAAAATAAAAGGGCAAAAGCGTGTTAAATAAATTGAATAAGTGACTACTCGTTGTTGTTGGAAGATCATATCTGCTTCGATGGGTCTACGTGTGGGGCAAATCCACTATCCAGTTTTCCTATTGTGTTCAATGAACTATGCGATTTTTTCATATTAAAATAAAATAAAAACATGATCAATGAAGGTGAAAGGCCCCAACAATAATTGCGAATATAGCTGATTGTTAAATCGCATTCAAATGAAATAAGTAATACAGTACTATATATTATGCTTTACAAATCACCAAAACAAATTAGCCATACAATATCCAAACATATAGCTTTCCATTTGACTGGAATAATGATAAAGTATTCTGAACAATGTTATATGGAAACTCAATAGGTTTCACTAGTCTCTTTTTTTCTTCTTCTTACATTTTACGAGTTACGACCATCTTTAGTAATTTCAGTGTTGCTAAGTTTACGAAAAGTGAAGGAGTTTTGGTAGCTAGTCTAATGTATCCATCCCAACACACAGATTCTCTTTGGGACTTCTAAACAAGTTTGGTCGTACTCCATAGAGGAATGTCGCCATAGATTCATTCATGAGCAAGCAATAGAGTTAGCTTAAGCACTATGCCCATACCATAAAATATTTAGTTAGTTAACATTTAACGATCCGTTTGACGTATGTTTTTGTAAGGTTATAAAACAAGAATAATTTGGCTAAAATACAAAACAAAGTTAAGAAATACGAAACTAGCTAGCTAACAAAAGGATAGACACAAAATAAGAAATAGTCAGGACAAAAGTAACCACTCATTTTCTTCTATTCATACTATAGTGAAATGACTCTTATCTTTATATACTTATTTCAAATATACTATACTATAGTGACACATTAGTTATTAAAATAACAAAAAAAATCATTTAAATGGTTTATTGAGGCTCAAAACAATTTGTATTCTATTTTAACATGGCGAAACCCCTTAAGAAAAAAAAAACCAATCAGATGGTGTGTTTTTCCGGTCATACTCCAAAGACCCACTTCCTATTTACACACATCCCCACATGTCGTCGTCTCTCTTTGTATAAATCTGCTCATTCTTCTTACACAAACAAGACTGAGATAACCCAACCAAAACAAAAAACATAAACATAACGTACTCCTTCTCAACTGATTCGTTACGCAATTCTACACTGTAAGTTACAATACACCACACTTATCCTCACCCATTCGTCAAATCCCACTTGACACGTGTCTGTTTTAAGTCATATCAACGGTGATTTGTTTAATTATGAACCTGCGCGTACTCGAACATTCGTTCACACCATATCATCCTCTTCTTTTTGCTTTTCTTTGCTTATTTTTTTTAATTTAATTTTAATATAACGAAGAAAAAAGATTCTTCTATAATTCCAGCGAAGAAGAAAAAAGCGTATTCCTCGTGAGCACTAACTTCTCACTCTTCTTCTCCATCTTCTTCTTCTTCAGCTGATTCATCATCCGTACCCACCGGTGTTTTGAGGATTTGTTGGGAAGGAAAGATGACGTCCGACGGAGCGACGTCGACGTCAGCAGCAGCAGCGGCGGCGATGGCGACGAGGAGGAAACCGTCGTGGAGAGAGAGGGAGAACAATCGGAGGAGAGAGCGGCGGAGAAGAGCTGTCGCGGCTAAGATTTACACCGGTCTTAGAGCTCAAGGCAACTACAATCTTCCAAAACATTGTGACAACAATGAGGTGCTCAAGGCTCTCTGTTCTGAAGCTGGTTGGGTCGTTGAAGAAGACGGCACTACTTATCGTAAGGTCAGATATTAATCGCTTTTGGTTTAGATCTGAGCTTATCTGTGTTTGTTTCTCATGTTTTCTCTCTTGAATCTGATGTTGTTTTGGATTAGTTCTTGGATTTAAATTGTTTTTTTTTTTTTCGTTTGTCTAGGCTATGAGCTGAGGGGAAACTCAGTTTTATTCTAAAATTGGATCTAGATTCCTTCTGATTTGACTTGGAGAATGTGAATTTTAGAACCGAATTAAAACTTTCTTTAAAACATTTGCTTTCTCTGGGTTACTATATTTAGATTTCTCTTCTTTAGCTTTTGTTAGAGTATCTGAAAATCTTAGCCATTACTTTTGTTTGCAGTTTTTGTTACATAAACATTAGTGGAAAGGATTCATTTGATCCAAATTCTTTACACTACTGTTGTTTTTTTTTTTTATTCTTTGATTGTGACATTGAGTTGTTTTTGCTTTTGTTCTTTGATCAACACAGGGACACAAGCCTCTTCCTGGTGACATGGCTGGATCATCCTCTAGAGCCACTCCTTACTCTTCTCATAACCAAAGCCCTCTTTCTTCCACTTTCGATAGCCCCATCCTTTCTTACCAAGTCAGTCCATCGTCTTCTTCGTTCCCGAGTCCTTCTCGTGTTGGTGACCCCCACAACATCTCCACAATCTTCCCTTTCCTAAGGAATGGTGGAATTCCTTCTTCGCTTCCTCCGCTAAGAATCTCAAACAGTTGTCCAGTCACTCCACCCGTCTCATCCCCAACTTCGAGAAACCCCAAACCATTGCCTACTTGGGAATCTTTTACCAAACAATCCATGTCCATGGCTGCTAAACAGTCCATGACATCTTTGAACTACCCGTTTTACGCGGTTTCTGCACCTGCCAGTCCCACCCATCATCGCCAGTTCCATGCCCCAGCTACTATACCTGAATGCGATGAATCTGACTCTTCCACTGTTGATTCTGGCCATTGGATAAGCTTTCAGAAGTTCTCACAACAGCCATTCCATGGCGCCTCTGTAGTGCCAGCCTCTCCTACCTTCAATCTTGTCAAACCTGCTCCTCAGCAGCTATCACCAAACACTGCAGCAACTCAAGAGATTGGTCAAAGCTCGGATTTCAAATTTGAGAACAGCCAAGTTAAGCCATGGGAAGGGGAGAGGATCCATGATGTCGCTATGGAGGATCTAGAGCTCACGCTTGGTAATGGTAAAAGCTCGTAGTTGAAATGAAGAACAGAGGAACCCGTTATGGCATGTTGGAAGGAAGGATTGGAGTCTTTAGTGTGTTGCTCATTCAGTTCATGGTTTTGGTACTTGTACTAGAATCGTTTATTCATAGAACCAGTGAGTTTGTTTCAAAACGCATTATTTGTAGATAGAATGTTTAAGATGTATGTTTCTATTATCATTCCTTTTAGGTCTTGGAAAACTTTACAAATATTACTTTTTTAAGTGGCTTGAGCTATATATATATCATTCAGACCTCAACTTTATGGGACGATGAAACAGAGAAAATAAGAAAGACTAAAAGCAAAGACTTTGCGAAGTAACAAGATCATAGAGGTAAAAAAAGACTTTAACTGTAAGATACACAAAAATTCATAATACAAAAAAAGGAAAGCAGAAGGCATGAAGTAGTAAACATGGGAACAATTAAGGTAAAATAGATTAGAATCACAAATGTCAAGAAACTGGGGAAGCTTTTAGCCTAGCTGCTTTTCAGGTGAATCATTCAGAACCATCTGGGAAGCTATCAAGAGCGTCTTCCTTACCATTTACGTAGAACTCAACCACGGCTCGCATTCTATTGAGCTTATCTGGATGGTAATTTACATGAACAATCACCGGTTTCACCTTCTTCTTCAGTTCATGATTCTTTCTTACAGTCTTGAAAAGGACCTTACTGTTCATAAACTCATACATATCCATGACTCTCTTGGATGCGTGTAGAGCAATATACTCAGGATGTGAAGGATAAAACAGTTCCTCATTAAAAACCGCTTGGTCCCATACTTTTGCCTTGGCGAGTCTATCTGCCACACGATCAAGCAGCTCGATTGCTGGAATCGTAGGCCTTAGATAGAAAAAACCAGAATTGAATACCCATATCCTCATCGTGTGAGCATACCGAGCCCATCCCATGGATGGTTCATCAAACACATCGTTGAATCCATAAGCCGTGTGATTATCATGGCCGTCGCTCATTGACTCCACATCAGAGTCTCTGTATAAATGACTAAATGGGTTCTGCAAGAAGACAATGTCCACATCCGAGAGAAGAACACCATAACCGAGTTGCAAGAACTCTCTCAACACACGGAACTTCAACCCAGAGACGGCATGGTTGCCTCCGGTTTTCCCAACAGTGTCCACGTCCTTGTCTGGATCTCTCTTGTAATACGCAACATCGTTTTCTTTACAGAAATTCTCAATGTAATCGTCCAATGCAACAACCAGGTAGTTGGTTATACCCACTCTCTTAATGCTAGCAATCTGAACCTCCAACATTGCTTTCACATTTGCGTTCGCAAGAGCCACGATCACCTCTTTATCAACAGCAATCTCCTCTAAAATCTTTGCCAATCTTGGGTTTATAGATTCATCCGGAAGGATAGTTGGATTAGTTCTCAGACTCTTGACAGTTCCAAAAGGACCCGCCTTGATCTGTGTTCCCAACGCTAGAACCTGTTTTCGTGCACTGTCTGATCCTTGCTCAGCTAACTGTAGCTTTTGTGTTAACTCTCTGACTTGCTTCTTTAATTCTGCATTCTTCTCTGAGAGAGATACAAAGTCTGATTTTAGCATTTTCACTCGTTCAGGCGATTCACAAGCTGATGATCCAACCTAAACCAAAAAGAAAGCACCAAGAAGTGATGAAATTTCACCAAGTTAACTACGAACCTCAATTATCTATAAACAACTCAGCTTAATTCCAAAATCAGATGCAATATCCATTAATCAACCAAACCAGCTTAAAAATTATCTCCAACTAACATATCACCAAGAAGAATTTCAATGTTTAGACACTAACCCCTTAATACCTATAATGGCTGAGTCAAATCATTCTAAGTATGTAACTCGATCACAGAACCCAACAAAAATTGAAACTTTACAGATATTAGGGTGTAAGGGTAAGATGCAGTACCTGGTTGCTTGATTTAGAAAGGCGTTCATTAACTGCTAACGACGAGTTGGAGTTGAAGAAGCCATTTGGGAACAGGACGGCGCATACGCAACCGATAAAGATACCGATAAGGATGGCGATCGCAATTCGAGATCCACGGAGCTGTTGGCTTCTATCTCTACGACCCGCCATGGCCGTTGAATTTTCTCTTCCTTATACCAGCGAGAACAAAAGAGAAGACCCAGGAGCTCAAGATGAGAAAAAGACTCCTCCTTTGATCACCTAAACGAAACAACTTTTGAACAATGTGGTGGATCAGAGTAAAACCCTAGAAATGTACTGTTTTCTACGGTGGTCTCAGGGTCAGACCTTCCGGCTTTTGAAGTTGTTGAGAAATGGAGAGCTTGTGTTTGGCATTGTCTGCGAAGACGACGATGATGAATCAAAAGCTTGTTTGTAATGTTCCTCTACTTCACACGATGTAGATTCGTTTCTGGTATTCTCCAGTTGAAGATGAAATTCAACCCTTGGATGAGATGACTATTCTGCTGACTCATCTGACGGTCAACATAACAGATTATAAATCGAGTTTAAGGAGAAAATTTAAAAATAAAGGCTAACAAACTCACATCTATTATTTATCCACTTGCTAGCACGATCATTCATGAGCTACATGATAGACCAAAAACACATCTTGACTATTGACTAATATGATTGAGATTAAGTTGTTAAGCTGTCAAATTTAAGATCGCATCTTTATTTAAATTCATTGATCAAGAAACTTTGCAAATTCTTTGACCAGAGTTACATTGAAGAGACTTGCCAATTAAAAACGAACGGTGAATAAAAAAAAACCTTTAAGAGCTTATAAACTTACAAAGATTACATTTTCCCTTTGAAGTAATTGGTGGTTACGTGCCAGAATTTGCAAGTAATCCAAAGATTTTTAACTTTCGTTGTCCAAAACTTTGTTGTTACCAAACAAATGGTCTCTTCTATTACCAAACCCGTTTGAATCAAGACCCGAGCCGCCACGATAATTGTTATGATCCTGTGCGGTTGTTCTATAGTTTCCATCCACCGGAGCTCTCGAACTCGGGTCGTTATCTCCAACTGACCGGTATGACGAACCACCAGCGTACCTTCTCCGTAGATCCATGAGGTCGTCGTTTCTTCTTGAAGGCTCGGTGAAACCCGGCTCTTTCGTTGAGCTGTTTTGTCCCGCGGTTGGAGTAAAAGGATCATCTGGTCCCCATGCGGTGAGCGATTCTTTCTTCTTGGCAAAGAAATGCCAAGCTCCAAATAGAAACAATATAAAGAAGAACACCGGACTGCTCCAAAGCATTGTATTGAAGTCTCCTTTGAGAGTTGGAAGCTTCGACTTATAAACCGCGAAATATCCATTTTCTAAACCGATCACAAGAAGATTTTCTCGGTCGCTAGCTATCAAAGGCCTCGTCTTTACTATTGCGGTTCTTGAAGATGATTCGCGATGGCTCAAGAACGCGGATCTGATCTCTTCTAAGCCCGCGGAGAACAAAAGCCGAGGGCCAGCAGTACGAACATAATGCTGAGTCGATACATTGAAAGCGAAAACCTTTTCTTCGTTGATAACGAGAAGATAGCCTTTGATTGATTGTAAAGCTACTGGCTCCTCCATTTGAAACTTCTTCTTGGATCTAACCCTACATTTGAAGTTCATTATATCTCCATGAAGCAATACATGAATGATTTCACCATCAGATGTGAATCCGTAAGCTTTAGACCGTTCCGAGGCATCAAAAACATAAGTTCTCGCAAGCGAATGGTTCAGTCCTTCGCACTCGGTTTCTCTTATCTTCATGGTCCTTAAGTCCAACGAACCAGCACCAGACTCAGTGAGAAACAACAATCTCTGTTTCAAGAACACAAGCGGTCTACTCGATGGCATCACCGACCCATAAACTGTCCTGTTCTCAGTCAAAACCGTGAGCTTCCCGCTTAAATCCGTCGCCAATATATACCTAACCCGACCCACATGATGCACTTCCAATAGAGTCACAGGATCAGCCGAATCATCTATATCAAATTTCCCAACATTTTCCATCGAAACAGAATTCGAGTTCCAGTCTTCCCCATTCGATCCCTCGTGAATCCGATGCAACAAAACCGCACCGTTCTGATGGCCCGTAACCACGAAACTCGAGTTCCTAAAAATCGATAGATAAGAAACCATAGCTGTAACGGGAGAATCAACAGTGGTGAAAAACTCAATCAAAACATCACCATTTCTCAAGAAAACATAAACCCTTCCTCTAGAATCACCAATTGCAAAGTACTTGCTCGAACCTTCGAAGTCCCTAAACGGTAACACATTGATACAAGTCGCATCGGAATTGAGTTTCACAGCTGATGTAAACTGAAACCTCTCCGACCAAAACGGACTATATTTCGTAACTGAAAACGCCTTAGCTCTTCCTCCTCCTCCTCTCTCCTTCTCTTCTCCGATGTCATCATCAAGTGATCTAGTGATCTCGTTCTTCTCCTTTAGTGGAGTCTCAGATAACTTGGCATCTAGATTAGCGACTAATTCCGTAAGATTCTTAACGAGTTCCTCTAGATTATGCAATAGCACAGATTCTCGATTGGATTCGCTAACCGAGACAGCTACATCGGTGGAACCATCTTCGATAACCAGAGACTCGGTGGCATACGACGGCGATATAGAAAGCAAAGTGAAGGAGATTAAAAGCGAGAAGCAGAAAAAGAAGGACTTGCCGTTTCGGAGATCCGCCATCAAAATAATTGAAAAGGGTTCAAGCAGAAAGCTTTCTTCTTCTTTTCTTTTTCTTTCTGTCTGAATCAGTAATGAGTAACCGCCATTTATGCGGATCTGTAGGAGATGAAGATTTTAGGATCTGGATAAAAAAAAGTCTAAAACAGAGATTTTGTTTGGGTGATGTAAGATAACTAACAAAGTGTCAAAATTTGATCTTTGTGTCCGGAATTGGCTCCGGTCGTCTTCAGTCACGGTGAAGCTTAGGTTAGGACAAAAGTAAGTAAGAAGAGATCAGATATGTCTTAAGATATTTTTAGGACTACCTTTATGATGTTATTTTCAGATTTTAATTTTAATTTTATTAATTTGATTTTTTTAAGGGTTTTAATTACTATTTTATTTCCATTAATATATTGCTAATGTCTCGTTTGTTGTTAGTTTTGTAAATAATGAAGAAACTTGAAACTTTGTTTTTAGCTTTCAACCGGAATGACAACTTAGATAAATATGATCTAACTTAACAGATTGATTACATATAGATTTATAATTATATATGATATCATAGAGTACTAATTATAAGAAGTATTATATTTTAATGTGAGATATTGAGAACATAAAATTGAACAAAATGTTCACATATTTTAATAAGACGTTGGAACTTAAGATATGCTCTGCCTATAAATCAGGTGGATCAAAGATGATGAAATACCTTTTTTAAAAAAAATTCCGCCGACTACTTTAGATGGCCAAAACCATAGAAAAATAATACACATGCTGATCAAAGACAAGATCCATAGATCCTCCACGTGAAGTTTCTTGGCCACAGTGAAGCAAAGCTCTCGATTATTCAAAACACATTGTCCCAATGCTTATATATTGACAAAGTCTACCATGAGATCCCCAAATCTTCGTCTTTTTCTTTTCTTACTATATAACCTATATATAGAAGACAACCCCAAAATTAAAACAAAAACAAAAGTTCTGTCTAGAGGCCAAACAAAAAGTAATTATTAATGTCTGTTGTGATAAATTCCCAAACAAAAAACAAACGAGAAATGTGAAATGAAGAGAAAGAGAATTGTCTGAATAGCCGAGGAGACTGCCTGACGACTACACCAAATCTAAGACTATCGATATATCGAGTCTTTGATATGTATGGTTTCAAACGCAGGCAAGTCATCCTTGGCTACCACACAAGTTCTCATTCTTCATATCACCATTTTCTCTATTTATGATGAGGTTGTTGCTGAGTAGACCCTTTCTACTGTGTGTATATATAGGCATGGCCGTATAAAGATGGAGTGGACACAATATGTTTGCTTCGACATGTGTGCTTGGCCTTGGAATATGTTCTTAAAGATTTGGGAATGGGATGGTCTTAGTATCAAACAATTGGTGAACCGTATTAATATTCGTTTAGTTAATATTATGTGTGTTGCTATTGTTAGTTAGAAGAATGTTGATATAATTTATTTTGTTAGACTAATCACAAAAAATAGAAAAAGAGGAAAGCATGCCAAACGATATGCTTTGAAATCTAACCATCTCTATCGGGCCAGTACCCCCTTTTCTTCCTAGTTGACTACTAGCTAGTCTTGGGACCATAGAGGAAAGAACATTTGTAAAAGTCATGATGCCCTATGAATTTGTGTAGTAAACAGGGAATATATAGAGCTTTTTTTTGTTTATATGAATATAGAAATTCACTTGAATTATTTTTATATGACTCATATCTATTCAGAGATAGCTAGAGAGAATGTACTATCCCGTTCACGAGAATGTTGGGAACGAAAGCTGTTGGCCATATATAGAATAATATGTTTAGCAACACTGTGTGGTATAGAGACTTTATATAGTCACTACGAATGTTGCAGTTCTCTAGTTGTGTTAGTGATTACGGCACTGATGATTGAGATTATCGATCGATTATTTTATATACACATACCTCAATCAATGTAGACGTAAAGTTATTTGGTGAGTGAAAAATCTAGATTTGTCCCATGAGATCCAATTACAAAAGAATGAAATAATCTTAAATTATTAAACAAAACCCAAAAAGGCCGATGATATACAACACTTGATAGTTTATAGTATTAGTCGAATATTCGTGCTCATTCCAGACCTAAACTTTTTTTACATATGAACGATTCGTTATGGGTTAGTTTTTGTTTGATTTCCACCCACATGCATGCATATATAAAAAATAACAATATTCGCACATTTTGGATATGTTCGGTCATACATGTTGGGCTCTTCAGACTCCCATATCTACCCACACCATATTTGATAGCCAAACGATATATATCCAAACCAGAAATAATCTAAATTAGAAACCCAAAGGGCAAGAAAAGTAGGATAGACATGAAGATTATAGATTTATTCAGTAGCCAAGGATGATCATGACTTGCCTGCATTCTCTTCATACGCAATGTATATTAATCCAGTCTCTCTCGGATAGACTCATGAGTTTGATTTTACACCACGTTTGCATACCGTTAGGCCAGCTTCCTTGGCTATTCAGATCATACATATCTTTCTCATCATGCCCTACCTCTTTTATGACGTTTGCGTTTTATGTATCAACTAGGTTCGGACCCGCGCTACAGCGCGGGGGAAATAATTACATATATATAACTTTTATCGGATTAGAATATGATACATTTTAATTTTGTTAGAGTGCAGTAAATATATGATTACGGTAAATCATATATTTGTATAATAAGATTAAATAAAATAATAAAGGAAAAAGCGAGTAAATAATCATATACTGAGTTTTGATACAATTAAAAACACGGTGAAAATTTAACAGCTAGAAATAATATTTGTCGATAAATTATTCATTTTGACCATTTTTGTAGTAAAAGTAGGAATATACATAAAAATTACATACTTACAATATATTTTTTGAAAGCCAACCTTGTAACAGAATTCATTTCGTAAAAAACATTATTCGTAACTCGTTTTATCATTATAATTGTGATTTTAACAAACTACCCGTGAATTATCTAAAATTTACATAGTTTGATATATAATATATTTTATCAATAAAAATTATGTCTCCAAAATTACATTTATGTCTTCAAAAAAATATTTCGATATTTTAAATTCTAAAAGTTTTATATATTTGAACCTTTTATTTATAATATTTTGAAACTATTTGAAATATTAAATATGCTCATGTAACAATGGTTTTAATATTGGTCATACTTATAATGATTTTAAACCGTTGTCCAAAATATTTAACCGAGGGTAGTTGAGTATTATATGTCCATTTTGAAAAATTCAAATTGCAGCATATGCAAAAAAAAAGTTATATTTTTATTAAATATTTATATTATATAGTATAATATCATAAATTAAAATTAATATCAAATAAAAGTGAAAGAAAAATAATATTTTTTAAATAGATTGTATTAAATTAGTTAGAGAAATATTAGTAAATCTTATAATTAGTTATGGAAATAATACAATCCTAAAATTATATTTGGAAAGTATCCAGTGTATGTATTCAAACCCATTAATCTATCCAATTTTAAAAGATCCAATTACAAATTTTGGGTAATTTTTTGAAATTGATCCGACCCGGAAACACTTTTTGTACTTCTCTTTTACTAATATAGGGATATTTACTTGTGTGTATCAAAGTTATTGGCATTTTCATAAGATAAGACATCAAATAATAGCTGTACCATTATTGGAAACATCACATAAGTTAACGAGCTCCACTTAGATGGGCTGAACATATTCTGAGTTTTAAAAGCCCATTAGGTCATTATAATAGAAAGTAAGTAAGCCCGTCATAAACTAAACCCTAGCCGGCACTTCCCTTAGCTATATAAACTCTTTAAACGATCCAGGCACTGAAACCTCATCGATACCTTCGCTCTCATAGTTGTTTCTTCAATATTTTTCGAAAGTAACATATTTTTATGTTTTTCTTGGTAGAGTTTAAGAAATTAGCGGTTCATAGATTGGCAAATGATGAGTAGAATCTTATCCTACACACAGATGTATCAGTGTTGACTACCAATCTCTGCTTATTATCTGATGCCATAGTCTATAACCTTGTTCTTTGAAGCTTTTTATAATTCGTTTTCAAATTTGTTCCCATCTTTAATTATAAATCTAGATAGTATTTTTTTTTTTTTTTCTGATGATTTTCTAAACTTGAGAGTTCTATCATCAAATTAGAACAGTATTAAGAAGAAGATACAATGATGAGATATTAGCAGACGGGCGGTCTGAAATTGATGTCGTGTTGATTGTCTGCCTTTAGCTTACACATAAGCAATCTCTGAGTTTCTGATTCATCACCGAACACATGTTTTGGACTCTCATCATAAGAATTAACCACACGTTTTATAAGCTTCTGAGCTCATTCATATATATGTAACCACTTATCTCTAAAATTGACACTTAAGTTTAGAATCTTTCTTTAAAAAACAATAATGAAAGCTGCAATGAATTGGTTGAAATGTTTTTGAGTGACGACCGAAGAATGAAGAAAGGCGAAAACCAAAACAGTCAGATAATAATTCTGACAACTCATACAGTGCTTAAATAATCTTGTAATCAAATTAACTAGGTTCTTGGTTTCCAATTCACATATTACATATATGTGAGAAATTGAAATCTGCATTGGACAAATCGAGCGATAAACTTAATCTGTTTGGACACGAAGACTTGTATATCCACCGTCTGTATAATCCACACACTTGAAACAGTTAAAAAATGATCGTAGTAGACATAGTTATCAAGAGAGAACGCGTAACTAAAGTCAACACGAAGTCAACTCCATTGGTGGCTTTAAGCCAATCCCACTTGGTATTTAAGTACAAATATCGACTACCAAACCTTTTTTGTATCCATTTATCCACTCTCCTCAAAAAGTCTCTCTTTCACATTGATCTCGTGTTCCTTTATCATCATCAGCTGCCATAAACAAACAGAGTTTCTCATTTCGGACATCAGCTAAAAAAAATGAAGTTTGAAGGATCGCAAACACTCTTACCCGTGAGGAAACCTGTAAATGGAGGTTGTCTCACTCTCAGCCGCGATCGCAAACGTGCTGGTTATAAGCTTTGGGTTCTAGTCGCAGTTCTACTCTTGGCCTTTGGTTCTATGTTAACCGGTTCCGTCTCTCTTAAAGGAATCGGTTTGTTCCACTCTGTTGACGGCGTTAACGCCTTCTCCGCCGGCGACGATCTCGACGTATTGGTACTACACCAGACTATCATGAATTTTCTTTTAATTGCAATTGTTGATTTGAATTTTGGGAATTTATATGAAATTTTTTATAACAGGAAATTGAGGAGAGAGAGAAAGTGGTGAGGCAGATGTGGGATGTGTACGGTCGCTCCGGTGGCGTTAGGGTTCCTCGGTTCTGGCGAGAGGCTTTCGAGGCGGCGTATGAGTTTCTGATCAGTGACTCCGCCGCCGTTCGAAACGGTGCCGTTTCTGATATCGCGAAGTTGTCTCTTGTTCGTTTTGTTAAGTCAGAGTCTACTCCGGCCCGGCCCAAACGTCTTTGAGTTGTGAAGATGAATTAAAAAGCCCATGAGAATCACACGACAAAACAAATTTCTTGTATATAGGATTTAAATATTAATTACTGAAAAATGTAAACTTAATAATCGATGATTGTCGAACTGTGAGAAAAATATCAAATGTAAAAATGCATAAACAGCGTTTTCGTTCAAACATCGTTGAGAAAAATAGTAACCAAAAATTGCATATTTTATAGCTATTTAATTCCAATAAATTGCATATTTTATAGCTATTTAATTTTGGATTGTTAAAGTAAATAGTTAAAGAAATATGAGCTCAATATGGTTAAAGTTAAATATAAGAGGATCTAATAGCCAAATTATAAGAAAGTTTGACGCGTGGCTCTCTAGTATTGGTATATGATATCTGCCAAGTTATATAACGCGCGAACGTATTAACCACCTTTTCTTAATGTGTTTGATCTGGACCGTCGATTACTTTGCACTTAAACAAATAACAACCGTAGGATCTCCCGAAATTTTAAACCGGTTCGGATTCTGGGTTTTGCTCCCCCTCTATATATGAAAAGGGTTCGAAATTTTCTCATGGATCGTTCCTGTATCCTTTTTTTCTTCTTTGAGTGCCGATGATTTATTTTCTTACGCTGAGATGCTTATTTGTGGATGCAAACCAAGGAGAAAGAATGTTTGTATGATCATCAAACTCAGAAAAAGGTTGTAGGTTGTTGTTCAACATGCACAGAGAGATCGCTTCAACATTTCAAAGGCTTAAAGGCAACAAAAAAATCAGTGTTGGAGATAATGTAGACAATATTTTGAAAGGAAAAAAACAAGAGTAGATATTAGTGTGTAAGTATGCAATTATTTACAGGAAAGTAAATATAAACAAACCTACACTTAAGGTTGCTTGTTCACTAATTCACGCAAAAAAGTGGGAAATATGATTGTTTCCACATGAAAGAACCCACGAGAAGAGATTTACAATGATTGGAATTGAAGATAAACAGAGTATTTTCGAATTATAGATGCAGGTGTAACAAAACAAACATCTCAAGCACAATTAATAACATTCGCCATTACCTTACCTATTTTAGTCACCATGTGGGACGAGAAAGTAATGGTTCAACTTCTAACGAGAGAGACGAAGTGACAATACTAGACGCTGGAGCAGTAACACCAATAGTCCACATATCAGCTGTATTAATTCCTTCTTCCGCTTCATCAACATCATTGTCATTTTCAAGCTGCACCAGTGAATCCTCTGGAGATGAATAGATTTTCTCTAACTCAGTAAACACTTGTCTCATATTTGGACGCTTCTTTCCCTTTGAATTCAGACATCTCATCGCTAGATTTGCCACTGCCATTACCTGTTCTGTTTTGCAACCATCTGTGATTCGAGCATCCATAATATCAAAGAACCTGTTCTCTTTCATGGCAACTCTGAAATGCTCCGCCAAGCCTCTTATTTCTCGAGAATTCTCAAGTGCTATCACAGGCTTTTCCCCAGTAAGAAGCTCAACAAGGATGACCCCGAAGCTATAAACATCACTCTTATCGGTATATTGGCTTGATCCGTAGTACTCTGGATCCACATATCCTACTGTTCCTGAAATAATTGTTGTCCAGTGAGTATGATCTACGGTTACTGATCTTGAAGTACCAAAATCAGACACCTTGGCTCGATACTTCTCGTCTAATAGTATGTTTGTTGACTTTATATCTCTGTGATAAATTGGAGAAGATGCAGCAGAATGCAAATACGAAAGAGCTCCTGCAATATCCACGGAAATGCGCAAACGCACAGCCCAACTCACTGTGTAATCGTCAGACTCTTCATGGATATGCTGGAAAAGGTTACCATTGACAACAAACTCGTAAACCAGGACTGGAACTTCTGTTTCAAGACAACATCCCAAAAGCTTGACGACATGTCTATGGTTGATCTGAGAGAGAATGACCACCTCATTGATGAACTCCTCTAGTTTGTCTTCGTCTACAACAGTGGATTTCTTGACAGCAACAGTTTTACCATCTACAAGCATTCCCTTGTATACAGTGCCTTGACCACCTTGTCCAAGTATCCTATTTTCGCTAAAGTTTTCAGTGGCCTTTTCAAGTTCCGTGGAGCTGAATATTCTCGTCTTCTCCACGTTACCTTCTCTTGTATGTAGTTGTTGTTGCAACAATAGTCCCCCATTACGTTCAAAGAACTTTTTTTTCCTCTTATTCATCCTTCTCTTTTCAAGAAACTTTCTCAGCCACCAAATTCCACCTACTAGAACTATGATCCCCAAACCTGCTCCTACTCCTGAAAACCATACAAAAGTGGTATGTTGATCATCATGTGTTTTTTTAATTTGCGAGACTATCTTCATTTTAAGGACCTACCTATCATTATTGCTCCAGTCTTATCCCCCACGCAGTTAAAAGTTCCAGGTAGATTAACGCAAGTATCACTTTCTCTACAGTGCCAGCGACTTCCATCGGGATTGCGTATTAGGCAGTCATTAATATCTGGATAATGGATATGAATTATCAAGATTGTAATCAGTTGACGGTGTTTTGTATATATGTATTACATTGAAGTTGCCAAACGTTATAAGATTTGTTGCAGTCCTCACACAAAAAGAGAGAACTTTAGTAACAATTTTACTGACCTTTGCACCCGCCAAAGATGTATGGATTCCCTGTGTAACCACTTGAGCATCCACAGTTTGCATAGTTGGTCTCGTTAATGGTGATGTTGCTGCATCTGCAGCTTTTTATGAGTTGCATACTATATGTAAGATTATCATACTCTTTTGTATTAATGCAGCTCAAGGAGTTTAGAAATTTAAGATTTTTCGTCTGAATGACCCATCCTAATCGCACTATAGCAAACCCTTTAGCAAAAAACCTTTCTGGTCCGGTTGCATTTGATAACGTGTAGACTTCATCTGTTAAGAAAGCTACCCTGCATTTTCGGCTTGTCATGTTCCCATGATCGAAGCTCTCTATTTTGACACCGATCACCTGATGAGCTTCATAACTCGGTAGACTCGAACTACAGCATCCGTTGCCATCACAGCTTCTTTCTTCTTCCCTTTTGTTTTTTGTGCAAACTGGAATGTAAGTGTAAGGCAACGCATCGCTATTACATCCAGTTTTGTCGAAATAAGGGATGTTTTTGTTAGGAGACTTCTCTTTGATTGTAGTGCAATTCAACTCGCATCCCACCTTGGTCGGTCCAATGTTAGTCAACGATGCCTTGCTGTTGCAACCAACGGCGACGAGGCTGTTTTCAAACCCGAAGAAAAAAGGGCTACCCGTCAAATTCAAAGCCGATCCATATCCTTTTCCATCCGTGGAGCATCCAACGGAGGTTATCGGGCTTTTCACACGAATATATCCGAATGATCCAGAGTTATAGTCACCATATTCTTTTTCTGGAAGAGAGATGTTCACAACTTCCATGCCCATCCTGAAAAGAAACGGAGAAGTAGCGTTCTTGCATACGATTTTGTACCATTCGTTGAGATAACAACCTTTTTCAATCCCAAAGGGGTATGGGATCTTAATATTTCCACATTCGGTTTGACATGACTTAGTTGAAAGAGAGACAACTTTTGAATCAAAGATGGACATAACTATAAGTAGAAGGGAGAGAAGAATTGAGAAGGAATTTTTAATACAGCACCTCATTATGATGTTTCTCTTGCTGAACTGAATATGTTCCTTACAACATCAGAGTTTCAAAACAACTTGGGAAAATAGCATAGGAAATTAAGTTGTCTGAAACAGAGAATATATCAGCCAGCGGCAGATTTCTTATAGCTCAAGGTCAATAGTCAACCCCAAATTTTGTTCTTAATAAAGTAAAAGTTGCAAGCAACCTGTAATTGTCGTTCTAAATTTCATTTTCGTCCTTCCCAAAAAATTAATATATCTCTTAACTCTTGATTCATTTTTATATCGTTTTCTTCTTAAGATGAATTGAACTTATTTATGTTTGGTTTGTGGGGGAAACGAAAACATTATAATACTCAATACAAAAATATCCGTTGATGTATGCATATCATTTGACTTCTACACTAATTAGTAATTACCTAGTTTGTTGAATTTTTGATTCAATTATGAAATAATTTTGGGCTACATAAAAATTCTTAGCTGGACATAACTAAGTATCTGCTTCGAATAACATATAAAAGGATTGAGTTAAGTATTCAAAAGCACTGTAAGCCAAAAAAATCAGTATATTAGACATTGTAGACCCATCTATGTAGTATCTTCTTACAAAGCTAGTTCGCCAAAAGAAAAAAAAATTAATCGATGGGGAAAGAAGAGGATCCAAAAAAAAAATCAAGACATGTTATGTATTATAAGTTTTTCATCAGGGATTGTAATTAATGTGTTTAACACAAAACACAATGTTCAAGAAAACTGGGAGGCATTGAGAAGACAGAGGATTGCATCAGGCAAAAGCTATATCTTAGAACAGTGAAAGAACGAATGTTAATCATGGCAAATGACAACTTGAAAGATATACCCTGACGATCAAGTGCAGAAGAGGAGGGTGTCTTTCTGAGGCTCTGCAGTTTCATTCTCAGGAACTGAATCCAAATGCCATTCTTTTACTCTGTTTCTTTTTGAAACCAAGTTGCAGAGTCTTGGTTAAGATGATGCGTGTTCCTGAGAAGCAACCAATAACATCGACCTCAATAGGACGCGATAACTCTTGACCATTATATGCTCTTCTCCTAAGGAAACAAGACCATTTATGCAGTAACATAAATACAGAACGTAACCATTTATAGTTAAAACATAAATATACTCGGGAGCTTCTAGCTAATTTATAAGAAAATAAGACACGTGGCAGTCTAACATTGATGATTATTGTATAGTTATCACGCGCGAACCTATTTACCCGCCTTTTCTTATTTTATTTCATCTGGACCGTCGATTCTCTTGCGCTCAAACAAATAGCAACCGTAGGATCTATCCAAAATTCTGTATATATACATAAACAGGGTGTTCAAAGTTTTTCAGGTAAGTCGCTTCTGTATCCTTTATTTTTTATTTTTGTTATTTCTTTCTATGATTTTGTTTCTAGTTTCTTCATAATCTCTCTAGGGTTTTGCTCGTTTTGTTAACATCTGTTCATATTCTCGTTGATCCCTGGTGATCAAACCCTAGTTTTTGATCTCTTGCGTCTATTTGCGATCGATCGAGTTCTCCGGCATCCATCGAGGTACGTTGTTATTATCTACGCATATACATATATCATCAATTACTATATCTGAAACTTTCGGGTCTTTTGTTTACATATCTTGTAGAATTGGGATTTACTGGTTTGTGTTTGGTCCGTATGAAGGCTCTAACTCTGTTTTTTTTAAGGTTATTCTCGTAGAGTATATGAACGCGTACAGGGAGAAAACATGTCTTGATCAGTTCTCGTTGATCCAATCATCGACACTCGTCGATACTTATCAACCCTCGTTGATACCAATCATCGACCCTCGTCGATGTAATAATCAACCCTCGTTGATCCAATCATCGACCCTCGTCGATACTTATCAACCCTCGTTGATACTAATCATCAATTCTCGTTGATGTATATAATCAACCCTTGTTGATACAATCATCAACTCTCGTTGATCTATGTTATCGATTCTCGTTGATAATCTAATCAACCTTGGTTGATAAATAATCAGAAGTCTGTGTCATATGAAAAGAGGAAAGATCTTGGTCATGTTATTTTCATGTAAGTTTGGTGTGAGATTCTTTTGTTGTTTTCTTTGATAATCTTTTTGAGTCTCCTTATATCTAACAGATGATCTTTTTGGTACGGTTTGTTTGGCTTGTCTTATCCTGATTCGGATCGGGTGACGTGACGTTGATTCTTAGAACTGAGATTTGAGTATCCAGGCCTTGTCTTGTCGTCGAGGTATATGCTGTTCTTGTCTGTGCCTAGTGTTTCTCAACCTTATTCTTACAGTCTGCTAACTCAATTCTGTTTCGTGTGTTTTTGTTAATATATGCGTTGGAAGAAAACAACATCTGATCAACTCTTGTTGATGTAATCATATCATCCCTCGATGATTCACAATCAACTCTCGTTGATCTGATCCAGTCAACTCTAGTTGGTTTGATCCCTTCATCATCTATTGATGATCCTTCCATCAACTCTTGTTGATCCAAGTATCAACTCTCGTTGATCTAAGTATCATCTCTGGATGATCCTCCCATCAACCCTCGTTGATCTAAGTATTAACCCTCGTTGATCTAAGAATCATCTCTGGATGATCCTTCCATCATCTCTTGATGATCCTCCCATCAACACTCGTTGATCCATCATCTCTTGATGATCCTCCCATCAACACTCGTTGATCCTTCTATCATCTCTTGATGATCCTCCCATCAACACTCGTTGATCCTTCTATCATCTCTTGATGATCCTCCCATCAACACTCGTTGATCCTTTCATCATCTCTTGATGATCCTCCCATCAACACTCGTTGATCCAAGTATCATCTCTTGATGATCCTCCCATCAACCCTCGTTGATCCAAGTATCAACCCTCGTTGATAAAGAAAACAACAGATTTAACCGTTTCAGAGGTGTCTGTTTGGGATTTCAAATTGATAAGAAACAGATGTACAAGTGGGGAATAAGGAGGAGATGTATCTGACCATTGGCAGGTCAAAATCTTAAATAAAAAGATAACAATTTTTGGTTCGTGGAGGGATGGGAGATGGCACGGGATTGGTTCAGATTTTTTCTTGGCCCGGCTCTTCTTCCCTCCAGACTCTGTGTCTTGTTTCTCTCTGATTCTTGCTGTTTCCTAGGCTTCTTGCATACCACAAAGAGGATCAATTTGGAAGTATCAACTTGTGCTTACTTTAATATGCGTCTTGCATATGAGCCATTAGTGCAAACCAAGAATAGAGTCACAGACTTTAATATGCTTCTTGCATGTGCATCATCTAAGAGAATCACAAACCAGACATTGAGATTTTACTGACGAAACAAAGGTACTGATTATGTTTCATCAACCAGTGAGAGGTTGAATGTAAGACCTGAAGAGTTGTAAAGAGTTTGGTCCCTGTATCTTGTAATGATAATTCTTTAATGGATTAGTCTTTTGTTTGTGATATGAAGATCTTTGTGGATGGGATCTGTCCTAATTGCTTTTGCATAATATTTTGGAATACACACGAGTTATTAGGAAAGGTAATCTACCAGCTCAAAAGTGGAAGATCAGCAAAGTCTTTTATGTCTTATCAAGAGCAGCAAAGTCGAGATATATAATTTGTTTTGTATCGTGTATTCTTGTGGGTAATGAGTGAGTCTGGCACTCAATAATCAATCAGTACAACGTGTATTCATGGCTAAGAATCAGTAAAAATTCTTACTCTGTTTCTTACCAACTACGTGATTGAAACTACTTGTGCAGGATCATGATGGTTGTGCAGATTTAGGTGTTTCCACATGGTGTAAGTTGTGGTAGAGGCTGTAGCCATATTGTAGGCTGTGCAACATGTAAGAAGACTAAAATGATTTGAGTTACTGTTTAGTCGCATAGAAGCCAAAAACAAAAACAAGTATTCTATCAAAGAATCAGTTCTCTTTCATAGCAGCTCTACAAGGATCCGTTTAAGCCAGAAACGTAACTCTTATTGGCATAAATCAAAGAAGAATGAATAATGTAAGTCAAATATGTTGAAAAGGCGCTGAAGCCAAAAAATTCAGTGAAGCAGAAATTTTAGACCCGTCTAGTTACAGAGCTAGTTTGCAAATTCTGAATACAAAAAAAGAAAAAACTACACTCTCACTCTTTATTTACAGCAAAACACATACCAACATATCCACACCCAGAGTGTTTGTTTCACATCACACCCAAATACATAAGGTAAATAAAAGAGAATTCTTTCAAAATTTCAAGGTAAAAAAAAGGTGCAAATGTATATTTTACTAAACTAGAGAAGCCTCCTCCTGAAGTTTCTGGTAGTTGATTGATAAGTACGAACTAGAAGACCGACACCAATCCCAAGACCAACACAGACACCTAGTCCAATCCCAACGCCAACCCTTACACCTGCATTAAACCATGACATCTCTCCATCTATGCCCTCACTTCTCCAATACATGTCCCCCTCGTATTCCTCTTTGTAGTTTGAGTACTCTGTTGCCTACAGACAAAAGGAATGATACTTACTATACAAAGAATGATACTTTTTAAAATGGCCCATCCCCAAAGAATGCAACAGAATTTAAAATCACAACATTACAACAAAGCAAACATTGGGGGATTGTAAGTGACAAACATATGTGGGTCATAGAAGTAGCAGACAAAAGGATAAGAGCTTAAAGATAAAGGAGGTAAGATTTCTATTTATCTCTTCAGTCCTAAACTGTGTCTAGGCCACATGGGCAGATACATCAGATGGAGACTGGTCCACTTCAATTTATACTGATTTCCATCTTCATAAAACTACCAACAAACATGATGGGGAAAAGAAGAGGATCCAAAAACCATCACAACATGAGTTTTCATCAGGAATGGTAATTAATGTTTCGAAAGCAAAACAAAATATTCAAGAAAACTGGGAGGCATTGAGTTGGCAAGAAAGAGTATTGTATCAAGCATATGCTATATCTCAGAACAATGAAAGAACGAATTTTAAACATGGCAAATGACAACTTGAAAAAGTTACCTGAAGATCAAGTGCAGAGGAGGTGGTGTCTTTCTGAGGCTCTGCAGATTCATACTCAGGAATTGAATCCAATGCCATTCTTCTACTCTGCTTCTTTCTGAAGCCAAGTTGCAGAGTCTTGGTTAAGATGATGGGTGTTCCTGAGAAGCAACCAGTAACATAGACTTCGATAGTTGGCAATTGAGACGATAACTCTTGACCGTTTATGCTCTTTTCCTTAAGGAAACCAGACCCTGCAGTGATCTTAGCCTCACAATTCATCTTCCATCGATTCTTTGATTCCCCAGTGAATCCATTACAATCTGACATCTCAAGTGTTCCAGACAAGACTAGCTCATTCTTGTCATATACCTCAAACTGTATGCTACCCGTTAACCTGATATTGTTTGTGCTAACATAAGTAGCCTCTTCAGATTTCTTGTCTACTCGATCTCTCCTGAGCTGTGAAGAACCTCCATCCGAGTACATTCCCATTCTAACACCATTAATCTCCAGAACCGTATCTGGATCCAAAGGAATGTGATTGATGGTGAGGACTTCAGGGGTTGAATCTTCCACCATGAAATTGCTTATCCGGACATAGAACACTCTTAAATCCAACCAGGGTGATGAGCTTCTTGTGCTGTGCTGGTTGAAGTTATGATATCTAGATATTTGATAGGCTTCACCATTGTCAAGTGTCTCACAAGGCTCCTCCATGACCAGAGGAAGAGAATCAACAAGAGTTTACAACCCAACGTTAATTCTCACTCAAAATCAAATCTGAAATCACATGTATATGCTCAATTCCAATGAAAAAATCCCCAAAAGAAGAGACCTGGTTTTGAGGAACAGAAAAGCCTTATTATAAGGACATGAAACGAGGAATACTTAGACGAGAATATAGAATCATTCTGTCCCAAAAGGGAAGATTCCCATTGAACACAACAACAGAAGCAACAACACAAACTATAGACTGCTATAAGTATAATAATCGCAAAAAGATTCAAACTTACGCAGATGCAGAAACGCTAAACTAATCTCTGCTATTGAATCTCAAAACATGACCCAGATATAAAGAATTAAGCTCAAAAATTGAAATTGTGCTTCCTCAACAAGACAACAACAAAGGAACTACCTTTACAGCAAACTCGAAGCTTCTGAAACTATGAAGATCAGTAGATAATGAAAAAAGATGAATATAAAAGAGGAACTCACCAAAAGAAGAAATGAAATCCACAAATCCTCAAAATCTGGTAAAATTGACTCGTAGTGGTACAATATTAATCCTCTTGTCAACGTCTAAAAGGAAACAAAATTAAAAGATTTAAAGGGGAAATTTTTGTTTATGGCCAAGATTAGACTTCTCGAACCCACCACCAAGTTCACAGCTTTTTCGTTTCGATCTAATGGGAAAGCAGCGCGTGTCCGAGGATTGAGATGGACCCAGTTCAGCTGATTTAATAGAGTTTCAGTTTATGTATGTTCTCTCTCTGTTTAAGGAAAAGTTATCTTGTTGTTATCTCTGTTTTTGATTACGATTATTACAAATGTCGGTTAAACTGGCGAAAAAGTCTTATGGTGATGAAAGGGAAAAACATAAATATCAGAAACAGTGACCGGAGAAGAAAGTGAGGTCGGAGATGAAGATGACGTCTTCTTCTGACCTAACGATCTTATCGTTTAAAAGTTTTACCATTTCAATAGATTATTACACGGACGTGTTTCTTTTTTGGGAAAATGTTTTTTTGGAAAGTAAAGTGTGATCTGGGAACTAGAAAGAAACTTAAAATACATTAACTTCATTTACTTTCTATAAACACCATATTCTTTTTTTATTTAAGTTCCGTAATCCGTCAAGGTAATTACAGAGACAGGTTATGTAAAAGATGAAGATGTATACAAATAATTCAACTGTAATCTCTGACAGATGATGATGCACAGAGCCACAGACAGTAACAAAAAGTAAAAGAATCATGGACGCCACAATGTCTTCTGGGCACATAACATTCCTTCTTTGTCTTGAGCATAAGTCATTCGAATCTCCCAATGCAAGCTTCTTAATATCTCTTCCAATGGCTCTAATATCTCCACTTTGTCACGTACAACCACCCAACCTCCAGGCCTTGTCAATCTATCCATCTCCACCACGATTGAAGCCGGTTGCTTACACCTGTAAACAGAAATGGAGATTTCATGGCCAGGTTTCTCACTTGACCAACAAATTTGGATCCAAAGATCTCTACCACTTTACCGGTTTTTGAGCCGCGAGAAGAGATGATCAGCATGAAGAAGGTCATAAGATCTTGGATATGTTCCAAATGATTCACACCAATCATGGTATATACCGAGGAGGCCTCTTTCGTATATGAAAGGAAGCGTGTCTGGTGAATGAACAGGCACTACATTCATTACCCACACATTTTGCTTGACGAGTGATGCCGCAAATCTATTGAAATTTTGAAAGATTCAAAACCAGTAAGAATCACCAAATACGAAATATGTTCTAGGAACAGCAGTAGAGAGTTCTTCTTTTTCCATACCCGCCATAGATTGCTGTCATGTCCATCACGTTCCGGATATGTAACCAGTCTATGCCTAATCCAGTGAGGTAAGATTTGTTTACCATAGCATTCCAATGATTTGTGTCTTCAATGGCTTTCTCTTTGCTGGTTAACCACTCCGGGTATGTTTCAAGTCTCTTTGGCCATTCTTCAGGCCACTCTGCTCCATGCTGTTCTATAGCTGAGGGTATTTCATGTAGACAAGTTTTCATCGGCACATACCTATCCAAAAAAGGAGCACATGAAAAATGTTCCATCATAAAGGATATAAGAAGAAAGAAAACTTATGCCGTTTAGATTTTCACCATTGCTTTACTTACCAGGCTGCATCTGGGTTCTCGTTGTCCTTGCAAAGAGGAGGATTTTTCTTCCTTCTTAGTTCATAGATATCATTTGATTCTGGTTTCTGATATATTCTCACTCCCATTTCACTTGCTTCTTCGGTTTTGTGTGCAAGAATATTCCAACAAACAGAAGCTGTCAATGCGGTCATCGCTGCAAAACCAACAAACCAGAGACAACTTTGTCACACAAAAGACAAAAGGCACATCGATAAATGTTACAAGCACAAGAAGAATTTTGATGTGTTCAAATTATAAAGCCCAGATGATTAAAAATCTTTGATCCATCATTTATTTTTATAATGGACTTTACAGTTGGAGTTAAAGACATGAAATACTACCTTCATCATCCTCAATCTTGTCATTATTACTTGACAATATGAAGTATCCGTTAGGCCTTAAAATCCTGTTCATCTCCAGAAGAACTTTACCACCTGGGATTGCGGAAATATGAGTAATCATGACTCGAGAAGCAGATTGACAATAATGACATTGTCAGAGAAAGTAATACTTACCATGGGAATGCCAGTGGATTCCACAAGCAGCACAATGAATAGCATCAAAAACTCCACTAGGAAAAGGTAGCCTTCTACTTGCTAAAGAGCTGACTAAAGTAGGAAACCCGCGCTCAAGAGCGACCTGTGCTAAGTCAACTAAATCGTCCTTTAAGCCTAGGGATACAGTCAAAACATCCTTATCCAGCAGTGCAGCCACAAAACTTGACTCTGAGCAGCCAATGTCCAACACTATACGAACATTCTTTCCCCATTCAATATCTGGTACCATCTATCAAACACCAATAATGTCTTTATCTCTAACACAGAACTTGTCTCCAATGATACAAACAAGTTCAAAGAGTAACAAATGATACTCACCTCTTGAATGAATTCAAGGTACTGTAGAACATTTCCATTGAACGCAGTCTGGTTCTGTGGAAAAGTTAGGTATTCACCAGAGTCATTCACCCAATTGTGCTTCTTAATATATGCAGCCAACTTTGGATGCGCCACGTTCTTATACACTATCTGATATTAATAAAAACGCATTAGACCAAAAGTAACTTGATACAAATAACTTAAAAAAACTCAAAAAATCTATACCTTAGATTTGCTCTCAGGCCAGGAAACAGGAGGATCATAGCCATCATGTGGTAGAGGAACAAGACACATAACTGGTTTCTTGGGACAACTCCTCTCTCTATGTCTATAACTCTGAAGCCTCCCTATTAAACCATCGTTATCAATACATGGCATGTAATTGTGCTTGCTCCTAGTGTTGCACAATCTCCAGCTATACTCAGCTTTAGGATCAAAAACCGGACCTTTCCTCTTCCTCTTTTTACTTATCTCGTTAACGGTTACTTCTTCATTCTTTTCTTCCACTTCTTCATCAACAGAGGCAGTTGAATCATCAGCATTTCCATCTCCAATTCCATCAGATTCCCCTTCACTGCCATCAGACTCGGTTCCTTCATCTCCATCGTCCTTAGTAGACTCAGAATCGTCAGATTCCGCATCTCCATGTTCTTTATCCTCCTTAACCCCAACTTCTTCTACCACAGGCTTTGGCATATCCTTCTTCTTATGTGGATGGGACACAGCATGCTCTTTCTTTTTCTTAGTTTCATGTTTATGAACAGACCCACCAACTTGTTTCCCTTCTTTTGATTTCAACGCAGATTCAGCTTTACCTCTCTCGTGTAATTTGCTAGATTCAGATACCTCGTGAGCTGATTTAGTGCGAGCTGACACTGGTTCAGCTATGTCGTCGAAGCTCTCTCTCTGAACATTGAAGGAAGAAGCAGAGGAAGACAAGAACGACCAGAAGAAGACAAAGCAGAGACCCAAAACAACCACGAATGACATCTTCACCCAAATCCCTCTTGGCTGTTTTATCCTACGCACGAAATGAGCAATCCCCATTTCTCGTTTTCTCTCCATCATTTTAAGATCTCAAAGGATACCACTTTAACGCATCTGAGTAACAGAAATCTCCAAAGAACCACTTTAACCAAACTCAAAATGAGCTGTAGTCTGGAGCTGATCAAACTAATTAAACTCTGGAGCTGTAGTCTCAGAATAGTCAGGGATCTAGCCAGTTCCAAAGGTTCTTGAGCACGAATTAGTAGGAAACTGTAGTACCCAGATTGGAAAAGCTACTAAAAGAAACAAAAAAAAAATTACAGATTTGGTGGAGAGAAAAAAAACACAAATCTCAGATTTCTCTAACCGGAGAATGTGAAGACAAAGTAGAAATTAGCAATACCCAAGTCGAATCGTAAAAATTAAGCTCGAAAAAGAAGGTAATCATCAATCACACAACTGATTTGTTAAGCTTACACTATATTATCATCAATACTTTATTCTCACTTTTTTTCCTTGTGTGTGTAGTTGAAAGTTGAAAATGAAAAGAAAAAAATGGGAAATTTAGGCTTCCACTTATGGTAATAACGGAGCAATGGTCAGAACTTTGTCCAGTTTCGGAAAAAATGCCAATGTGGCAAAACAACCGGAGCTGAAGAAGATTTGTAATTGTACATCGCTCTCTAGTCTCTCCTAACAGATCAGTCATCAAAGCCCATTATTAAGCAAAAATGGGCTTTAAGAAAATAAACCAAATGGGCTTATATGGTGTAATAATACGTGAATGTTACAGTTTCAAGCAAATATAAAATTCGAAAAAGCATGATAGAGATCTCAGCTTCCAAATGAGATTTGGATACCACTTTTATAAGATTTGCCACGTTTTAAGTTCCTAAATATGTTTTATAAACTTACAATAAAGTCAGCATCGCTGTTAACTTTTAGATTTTTATTTCTTCAGTCACAGTAGATCCTTACAAAATATTTTTAGAAAAAAAAAATGTTTTTCCTATAAATTTGGTTTTGGAAAGTATCACTCTACTCTTGCATTATGGTTCAAAATTTACTAAAAGGACAATGTTAGAATAACTTGTTACTAGTACACTAGCACTTAAGTATACCAGACGGAATAATGTGTACTTCATATTCACGAAAGGCAAACGTATCACTTTTGATCAATAGCAGTTTAGAGTAATAAGAAGTGATTTATCTTAAACCAAACTTATCAGATTAGAACTTATAACAAAAAGAAAGGAAACTTCGTTGTGTTCACGCCAGTTTAAAACATTTTACTTGTCAAAAAATAATAATTACAGTTACGGAATTTGGCTAATTTCAATCTCTTTTTTTTTTCACTAATTTTAAAAACATATGGTGATTTCTTTTCTAAAAAGGAAACAAAATGAAAAGAACAAAAAAAACAGCTCACGACGCATCATCACGTTTCCCGGTTCTGTTGTCTTCTCGTATATATTAATTTGGTGTGTGAGTGAGTGCTGCTTCGTCAAGATTCGTTTCAAATAATAAAACGTGGACCCCGACCGTCTCCTCCTCCACCACCACCACCTTTGGTTTCCGTTTCTCGAAACCATCTCTATTTCTGGGTTTTTCTTTTTTCGTTTTTGTTTCCCTCTCCGTTTCTTTCGTTTTCAAACTCCCCCCACCAAAACCCTAGTTTTCTGACATTTCTCTACTTCCTGGGTTTTCTCAAGTCCAGCTCGTTTTATTCCATTTCGAAACTCTGCGTGTTTTGGTGGGTCTTTTCGTCAAAGTTGTCTCCTTTACGGTCCTTTTCACCAGCGCCTGTATATAAAAAAAGGACGACTCAATTTCTTAAAGTCACATTTTTCCGTAAAAATTCAGACTCTCTGTTCTTTATCTGTTAGTGCTTCACAATGGACGGTGCCGGAGAATCACGAAGCGGCGGTGATGGCTCAGTTGGGGTACAGATCCGACAAGCACGGCGGCTACCGGATTTTCTCCAGAGCGTGAATCTCAAGTATGTAAAATTGGGTTACCATTACTTAATCTCCAATCTCTTAACTCTCTGTTTGTTCCCTCTCGCCGTTGTTATCTCCGTCGAAGCTTCTCAGACGAACCCGGACGATCTCAAACAACTCTGGATCCATCTCCAGTACAATCTGGTTAGTATCATCATCTGCTCCGCGTTCCTTGTCTTCGGATTAACCGTCTATGTCATGACCAGGCCTAGACCCGTTTACTTGGTTGATTTCTCCTGTTATCTCCCGCCTGATCACCTCAAAGCTCCTTACTCTCGTTTCATGGAGCATTCTAAACTCACCGGAGATTTCGATGACTCTTCTCTCGAGTTTCAACGCAAGATCCTTGAGCGTTCTGGTTTAGGGGAAGACACTTATGTCCCTGAAGCTATGCATTATGTTCCTCCCAGAATTTCAATGGCTGCTGCTAGAAAAGAAGCTGAACAGGTCATGTTTGGTGCTTTAGATAACCTTTTCGCAGACACTAATGTGAATCCGAAGGATATTGGAATCCTTGTTGTGAATTGTAGTCTCTTTAATCCGACACCTTCGTTATCTGCGATGATTGTCAACAAGTATAAGCTCAGAGGTAACATTAGAAGCTACAACCTCGGCGGTATGGGTTGCAGTGCTGGAGTTATTGCGGTGGATCTCGCTAAAGACATGTTGTTGGTACACAGGAACACTTATGCGGTTGTTGTCTCAACTGAGAACATCACTCAGAACTGGTATTTCGGTAACAAGAAATCGATGTTGATACCGAATTGCTTGTTTCGAGTTGGTGGCTCTGCGGTTTTGCTATCAAACAAGTCCAAGGACAAGAGACGGTCTAAGTACAGGCTTGTACATGTTGTCAGGACTCACCGTGGAGCAGACGATAAAGCTTTCCGTTGCGTTTATCAAGAACAGGACGATACAGGAAGAACCGGGGTCTCTTTGTCCAAAGATCTAATGGCGATTGCAGGGGAGACTCTCAAAACCAATATCACAACATTGGGTCCTCTTGTTCTACCGATAAGCGAGCAGATTCTCTTCTTTGTGACTCTAGTTGTGAAGAAGCTTTTCAACGGTAAAGTTAAACCGTATATCCCGGATTTCAAACTTGCTTTTGAGCATTTCTGTATCCATGCTGGTGGAAGAGCAGTGATAGATGAGCTAGAGAAGAATCTGCAGCTTTCACCTGTTCATGTTGAGGCTTCCAGGATGACTCTTCATCGATTTGGGAACACATCTTCCAGCTCCATCTGGTATGAATTGGCTTACATTGAAGCCAAAGGAAGGATGCGAAGAGGTAATCGCGTATGGCAAATTGCGTTTGGGAGCGGATTTAAATGTAACAGCGCCATTTGGGAAGCGTTAAGGCATGTGAAACCTTCGAACAACAGTCCTTGGGAAGATTGTATTGACAAGTATCCGGTAACGTTGAGTTATTAGGCTTTGTTCGAGGACCTGGCATTGTAACTTCGAAACTCACATCCATGGTTGTTTTCTTTTTATAGAAGAAGACCCTAGGTTTGATATCTGACAATGTCAATGTGATTGTTGTTGTTTCTTATGTGTTTGGGAGATTTTGTGATATTTGAGTTACATCAGCGTCAGATCTTAGATGTGTAATGACGAACTCAGAAAAAAAAAATGCAAAATAAAATGTTCTTTGTTATTACTGTCTAAACCTGTGAGTTTTCCTAGTGGTGGTGAAAGACTGAAAGTAACCGATAAGCAAAGAGGAGTTTTTGTAGTATAAAACTGATTTTATCCAGCTTTGCCTTGTCGTTTTTACTAATTGGTCATTATCGTTGTGGTTAAATGGTCTGAGGAGGATGTGACCCGTTACTACAAAACCATTTTCCATGTTTTATAATAGACAGTCGTAACGTTCTTGTTGTAACTTGTAACTTATGAAATTGTCTTGGTATTATATTTACTTTTTGCAAGGTAAGATCGTGACCTTTAGTATTGTTTACTTGGGGTTTCAGTTTTTTAAGAGTTGTCAAATTGGACCGTCGAACATGCCAAAGAATTTTGTGTAAACAATGATTCTAACTTTTTTATTTATATTATTATTGATTCTAATTTTTTTATTTATATTATTATCTTCTTTTTCAAATCGACCACCTTTTGCATAGGAAATAGTCCCTTTATGTTCGCCAAACAGCAAAATAGCTCATCTTATCACATGGTGATGGTATGGTTGGATCCAAAACATCAAAATTTGCTTTTCTGATTTGTCTTTCTATTAACTTAACTCAAGTTATTGCTATTGATCTCAAGAATCCGAAAAATTACACAAAGAATCAAATTTAAAGTAAAATGATATGCTTGTACAAGATAAACAAATTATAATCAAATGTCCAAAAGGAGGACACTGAACAAAGCAAGAAATACAGACACAGAGGTGCACAAAAGAATGATCTGTAATGGAGTAATCATAAGTGAAAAATTGTGTATTATCTTCTTCTTCTTTGTTTTGATCATCTGAACAAAGCTTGAATCTCTTCAAGCGTTTTGCCTTTAGTCTCAGGAACCCAAAGACTCACAAAGACCACAGTGAATCCACAAACCAAAGCGTAGAGAGTGAAAGTTCCTCCACTGCTCCAAGCTAATAGCATATTTGCAGTCATTGTGACTAACCATGACACGAACCAGTTTGCCAAAGTTGCTATACTTCCGGCTAAACCCTTTATATTGACTGGAAGAATCTGTTATGGCAAAATTAATCAGTGCAAAGATTAGATTTTCAGTTCTGATTTTAACAAGAAGTAACATCTTTGTCATTCAGTACCTCAGACATGATCAGCCATGGAATTGGTCCCATTCCTAAAGAGCAAGCAATGACCATAGCCTGTAAAGAACCACTCAGCAAGATTTAGCACACATACTGTGAATGTTTAGTTGTTGGCATGGAATGAATTAAACAAACAACTTACCACAACTCCAACTACGGAAACCATGCTTAGAATGTTGTACATATTGGAATCAGGTGATACAAATTCCTAACAAGAGATTACGAAAACTCAACAATATTAAACTCGATATTGTTGATAGTAGAAATAAAGATGTCAAAAGTTTAAATGTTACCTTAAGATAAAATGCGACTGCCACAATAACAAGGCTTATCGTCATCCCGATAGATGAGATCTTCATTTCAGAAGAAAATGACAATACTATGTTATATATATTCAGAGTTTGTAAGATATACATACGAGTCTCAGATATTCCTCACCATGAGCAGAAGTCGACGACCTGATTTATCCACCAACCATGTCGCTACTGCAGTCGCCACTACCTGGTTTAGAATGAACCAACGGTTAAAAAATCGAATTTTATGTCTCTTAGAATGAAATTATATACCTGAACAGCGCCAACTCCAAATGTTGCCGCATTACTTGATGTCACCCCTAAGTAAGTAATAATTGGAAACAAAAGAAGCATGATAAGAAATCTGTTTGTTCTGTCTTAGGAATTAGAAGCATTCCAAGAATCAAAAGAAATATATGGTTCTACCTGCGGATTCAAAAATTGTGCTTGAATAGAATAAGACGCCATTAATTCCTCCAAGTTGTTGAAGTACAAGGAGCCCTATACCAACCTGTAACACAGATTACAGAAAACTTGTGAGATTCTCTCCTGTGTGGATAAAACTTAGTTCCGGAAGTAAGACTAATTGTACCATCAGTGGGAAATAGTATCTCCTGCGCTTCAGGTCTACAAACCGAATTGCAGAACGTTTGCTAGATGATGCCACAGATCTCTGTACAGTGCATAAAATGGAAATTTGACAAAGACAAAACATTTAAAGAATCTTGATCTCACAAACCAGTATCATCAAATCAAAGCATTCTTCAGTAGTCAGTACCTTGATTTCATTAACCTCAACAGTAATATCAGTATCGAATCCACGAAGAACTTGCAATGAAGTTTCGAAATCATCTGTCAAACCCATCTTTGCCTACAATTATGAGACTGAAACACTTGAGGATAACTAGCAATGCAACAAACTTAATAATATAAGCTACTCGGTTCAGAAGGCATACCAACCACCGAGGAGATTCAGGAATGAAGAAAAGACCAGGTATCAACAATGTACACGGCAATACTCCTAAACATAAAGAAGACAAACAAGAAAGTGATTACACAGTATTGATAGATTTTAAAAAATTGGGTATAGTTTCTCCCAAGCCAAGTCCATATGTTAGATAGTTACCCAAAACAGCAAGAATTCTCCATGGAACAAAGAGACCAAGTAAATACGCCAGCATTATCCCAATTGTAACAGAAAGCTACAGAACACCAAAATATTAAATGTTTTGATGTCAATATAAGAATTAGCTCATAAAAGGCAGAAAGAAAACAGTGAAGCTAATTAAACATGACAAACCTGATTAACTGAACCTAAGGCTCCTCTCATGTTCTGTGGAGCAATCTCGGCTATATATACAGGCACCTAAAATCGTGATTCAAAGTTGTGTAAATGTATTTATACTCGAAATAAACGTTGCTGAAAAACCAAACTGCTAGTTGAATTTAGCATTACCGTATAAGAGATAATCCCAACACCGAAACCTTCTAACAATCTTCCCATGTATAGAAAAGAAGTATCCTAGAGAAAAGCCAAGAACAAGGACTTGGTAGTTAGAGAGATAGGCCAATAATATCAGGAACTTGAGAACATCAAATACTCACTTTTGCGAATGATATCGACAGCCATCCAATAATGTTGGGGATTGCAGCAATCATTAGAGACTGCAAAGAAGGAAAAAATAACAACAGTAACTAAGATACAACAAGAAAGAAAATATTACTGTGACAATACTGTCACAAAATTAAAAAACAGAACAGTTAAAAGAAACAAGAAACAACACTATGATACCCCTTTTCGTCCGATGTATTCAGCAATCTGACCACTTGCAATTGCTCCAACCATAGCACCCACATTGGATAGAGACCCAAAAACAGAGTACTAAAACATCAAACAAGAAACCTAGAAGTCAGAAAATATTGAAGCAGGGTTTTAAAAATAAAAACAAAGCAGAACAGTTGTAAAATAAAGATGAAACCTTTTTTTACCTCTGATACAGTTAAACCAAGATCCTTAGTAATGGCAGCTTGAGTTGGAGAGGAATAACCACACTGAAAACAAAAATATACAGAGATCAAAACCAGAACTTAATAATTTGCTTAATCAATCAAACAAACAGCAGAAAAATGAAAAAAATATGAAAGCTGAGAGATTTATGTGGTAATGTTCTTACAGTGAATCCGAATTGAATCGGACCAAGAGCAACAATCAAAACACAAGCTAAGACAGAAATTGAGCTGTCACGAATAACTTGAGACGATTCCAACATACTAGATTGTCTCGAACCCATCCGATACCAACTTCCCGTGTGTAAGAAGGGTCGCCGAAGATCATTTCTACCCTCCTCCGTTTCATCCCTAAAACTCATCTTTTTGTATCTCTTAAAACTACGAAACAATCGCAATCTCTAGAGAAGAAAGACGAATCTTTCTGAGGCAACAAAAAAAAGAAAAGGGTCGAGAGAGAAATGTCGATCCTAAACTGGAAAATGCAGATATGAAATCATAAAAAAACGAAACTTGATACGGGGAAAATATATAATGAAGAAAGCTTGGATGAAAATGAAAACGATGTTTGTTTTGATTGCTTAAAAACTCTTCTTCTTCATGGGTTGTAAAAAAGCTTTTGAGCCTATGCGTGGAGAGAGGCAGACTGTTTCATAGTTTTCCACCTCAGACGCCTCGCCTAATATCGATTTATAGAATTCGTAAGGTGGATCTTTCTTTTTTTCCTCTGTCGACAAAAAAAAAACAAATATCTTAATTTAATTAACAACTCGTTAAATAATTGTTTTTATATAGAAGAATTTACTAGTATAATTTTTTTGTCTGCTTGCTTTCGAGTTATTGATTTCATTTCTTGTGTATATCATTTTTTTATATATAATAATATCACCATGTTCACATAATCACATCTACGAGCACTAATAATCGCTTTGATTTGGTTATCTTCTAGACTTCTACATACTTCTACAACCTCATTTATACAGCTTTTTGAAAGAAAAAAAAAACTATTATGAGCTTTTATATGTTGTATAAATATGAGAATTTGAGTATATGACACTATTAAGTATTAACCAAATTCACTTGTTGATCTTAGCTAATATGAGTGTTAAAAAATTTGTGTATTGAAAATTGTGTTTATTTTGTTAAGGTAAACAGTCCACTTCAAAGATATAGTGTTTGTTGATAAACAATAATTCAAATTTCCCATATAGCAATATGAGGCAACTAGACATTATTTTTGTTAGTAAAGTCGCATTACCATTTATACTCAAACCTACAAAATACATATGTTGTTGAACAACACCAAAAAATTTGGAATAATGATATCGAGGTGGAAAATTATTAGCTAAAACTTAAATATAGCAAATATAATAAGGATACTAAATTGATGTCTTTGTAAAAATTAAATTATTGTACTATTATGTGTTTTTTTCATTTCGTATCAAAGGAAAACTAAAATAGAAATAAAATACTCGAATCAGGCCTCCTCAACTTTATAACATTTCATATACCTCGTTGATACTGATGATGTCGATAGGTCATAAATATGCAAGCGACATTATATATATAGTATTAGATAAGCTCGAATAATGATATTTGTTTTCTAGTAAATGAATAATACATGGATGTCATTAATTTTAAAATACTTCAGATTTAAATGAATATTAATTTAGACACAGAACATTGTTTATAGATCTGTTTTTTTTTTTTAACACATAAAGCTTTATTGAAAATCAAATGTTATCATTGTACAAAGGCTGAATCAAAAAATGAGGAACATAAGAATAGTAATAAACAGAAAGATCATTTGGTAAGGGAGCTTTAGCTAAAGTATCAGCACAGGAATTTCCTCTTCTAGAAATCCAACTATATTTGATATTATCAAAATTTTTATAGATCTGTTTATATATCGGCAATAGTTTTCAATTAAAATATCATTTCGTGACAAAAATGGCTAAAACCAACACAAAAAACTTGATTTTTAATATAAATGATTTAATACTTAGCCTATACGAAAAATATATGTATGAATATACTCAGCAAGATCTATTTAATATAAGAGATATGTGTATTGTTAATAATAACGTCGGCAGGGTGTGTGTGCAATAGTTTTGCCTTGAGAACATCAACATGCATGATTGAGGTCACGAAATCTCATAAGTTACGAAAACTTCTAAATCGAGATAAAGCTAAGGTCGATGAGACCACGACAAAAGAAAGCCAGTAGATATCACACCAAACACGTCTTATTGGGGGTTATGATTCATAGGCTCTGATTCATCCATCGCTCATTAACATATATACAAATAATAAAGGGAATAATAATAATATTCTTGTTGACCCAACGATGTAGATTCGTATATCACTGTTCTGTGTTCTTTTGTCTCCTTCTTCATCTCTCACGTGTAAGTGCTTATGTTCTTCTCATCTTTTTGCAACCGTTCCCGGATCCCGACACAAGCTCTCTGTTCCATCGTCCCCACACTCATGCTTAGTTGGTCTCATGCTCTCAGATTATTTCCCATATTTATTTTGGTTTATTATCTGTAAGTAACACGATTTTCACCTACTTATGACGATTACATGCAACACGATGGTACTTCTTGTTGTACATGTCACATTTATTTCCATTATCGTGACATAGATCTATCGAATATAGTTAACACGACTTTATACATTTAAAAGCTTTGGAAAAAAAAAAAAGCTTTGGATCAAATGAGTTTATTTTCTGAAATTTTCTTTGCTGATAATTGGTGGATTCATAGGCCTAATTTTAGTAACCAAACTTGGGCTTTAACAAGGGCTCAGCCTTTTCGGCTCGAAAGCCCACAATTTAAAGTTGAAAATACAAATGAAGCTGTGGGTATAAATAAGTAGAGATTACACGAGAGCTTATTTCAAAAACCAAATCAGGCTCTGTTTTCGCTTAGACCAACCAAATCAGGCTCTGTTTCTCAGCTGCTGACTTCTCCCCACACGCGACACGAGAGACGAGACGATGGTTAATATCTCTGATTTTTCCGGTGACGGCGATCTAAACAAGAAACCAGAAGAAGGAGGTTTAAGAAGAAGTAGAAGAATCGCGACAAGAAACGAGAATCAAAACAAGAAGCCGAAGAAAGAAGAAGAAGAAGAAGAAGAGAAAGGTTCGATATGTTTCCCAATTCCAAACGATGTCACCGAAGCCTGCGTCGCACTCGTCCGGAGATGTAATTACCCAAATCTATCATCCGTCTCCAGTTACTTTTTTAATATGATTGCTTCGTCAAGTCTCTACGAAACGCGTTCCCGCCTCGGTCTCTCGGAAACGTTTATTTATGCATCGATCCGACTCCCTGGGGTATATCTCCCAAGCTGGCACATTCTCCATCGAGACAAGGCTTCTTCTTTACGATTGACCAGACTCGGTTCACTTCCACCCGTGCCTTATGGATCTTCTGTCGTCACAATCGGTTTAGAGATGTATGTAATCGGTGGAGTCCTCGACCGAAAACGCTTACCGTTAATGAATGTCATCGACTGCAGAACTCACAAGTGTCGCTCGCTCCCGAGAATGAAAAGGGGTCGTTACCGTGCAGCCGCCGGAGTAATTGACGGAAAGATTTACGTTATCGGAGGTTGCACGATGCGGGGACCATCGGAGTCGGAATGGATCGAAGTGTTCGATCTAGAGAAACAGATTTGGGAATCTTTGCCTGGTCCGTACCCTAAATCCACTTCGTCTTGCGAGTTCGGGGCATCTGTGGTAATGGAAGACAAAGTTTACATCGTGGATAATAAACGTAGTTTGGTTTACGAACCGAAAAGAGGCGGTGAATGGGACGAATCCGTCGGTGAAACTCCAATAAGGAATTTGTGGAAAGTGTCATGTCCTGTGCAATGTGTGGTTGATGATATGCTGTATACAATCGATCTTCACTCTACTCTTGGACATCCAATAGTCGTATATGATCCAAAGGGCAAGACTTGGAGACCTGTGAAAGGTGAATCTTTAGGGAGATTGCCTAGTTATCTCGTTTCTAATCGGTCTGAAATGGCCAATTTTGGTGGAAAGCTGGTGATTTTGGGCAGTAACAATTGCATTGGGGAAAACGGTATGTGGTGCGCAATCATTGCGTTGGATAGACGTGAAGGAGGTGAGATTTGGGGGAAGGTCGAATCACTCGACTGTGTGCTTGGAGGCTTCAACTTCCTGATCGTTCGGCTTTGCCAAACTCTTACCATTTGATGATTGATGCATACATGCCCATGGTTTCTTCCAGCTATATATGTTTATGTGATTTCAGTATGACTCTCTCTTTTTTTAAAAAAAAAAAACGATATTCAAGTCTTTTCTTTAGCCTCAAGGCTTAATTGTCTTTTTGGTGATGAGTTTAAGGATCTTTTAGCGCTTTTTTGATCTGAGAGCAAATATTTGAGGCCTCTAGAGGAGTAACTCGTCCTTCTTGCCCTTTGTGGACAATAATAATACTCTTTACATGATTTTTATAGCCTTGAACACTTTTCTTGAGCTGTAAGAAGTGTTGGCTATAGCTGCATGTATAAAATATTCTCACCAAAACTTGTTGAAATGCATCTTTAGTTACAGCTACGTATATGTTTTGGCTAGTTCGCACACTTTCCCTATCACAAACAATCAGATTATATCAAACCTCAGTTTGCTTCTAGTTCTATATGTGCAAATATGAAATCTTTTAGAATTTAGATGAAGCAGAAAAACGGAGTTAACTTGAAGGTAAGGTAGTAGTAGATTCAAAGAGAAGAGAAGAAGAAATAGTACCAAGTAGCCGATTTTGGGCTTTAAAAAGGGTCCAGACTGGTCGGCCTAAAAGCCCATATAATGGTCATCGGAGCGTGAGGGCCACTCTCGTAAAGGGCGCGTTATATTAGATAAAAAGCGACGGAGCAGACTATTTTTCTTTCGTCCTCCTCTTCACTCCCGAGAAGAAGATGTAAAGAAGTAAGATCAATTCTCATCTCAGCCGTCGTTTGTTATTCTCAGATTAGTATTCCGATTCTCTGTTTCTTCTAGAGTGAATTTGATCTTTCTGGTTTTGGAATTTTCACATGGGAGAACAATCCCCTTCTCAACCATCGACACAATCCCAAAGTCGACCACAATCACCCAACCCCCAAACTCACAACCTAAATCCGCCGGAATCCACCCATGTATCTCTCGATTCAGGCTCAATCGTCTCATCCACCACAATCGATGCTCAACGGATCACTGAGTTAGGCAATGTGTCGTCTCCGCCATCCAAAATCCCTCTCCGTCCTCGGAAAATTAGGAAGCTTACACTCGATGGAGACGTCGCCGGTGAAGACTATAAGTCGGAGGATGTTTCATCACAGGCTGGAAAATCTTCCGGTAAAGGTAAGCTATCGCAATCACGAGCTGTAAATGTGCCGCGGATTCAAGCTCAGCCTCTTACATGTGAAGGCGAGCTCGAAGCAGCGATTCACTATCTTCGTAATGCGGACCCGTTGCTCGCCGCGTTAATAGACGTTCATCCTCCGCCGACATTTGAATCTTTCAAGACTCCGTTCTTAGCGTTGATTAGGAGTATACTCTACCAACAGCTTGCTACCAAAGCTGGGAATTCAATTTACTCACGATTTGTTTCTATCTGCGGTGGCGAGAATATGGTTACTCCTGAGACCGTCTTAGCCTTAAGTCCCCAGGAGCTTCGTCAAATCGGTGTTTCGGGACGAAAGGCAAGCTATCTTCATGATCTCGCTAGAAAGTATCAAAACGGAATCTTGTCGGATTCAGCGATTCTGAACATGGATGAGAAGTCTTTGTTCACTATGCTAACAATGGTTAACGGAATTGGCTCATGGTCTGTTCATATGTTCATGATCAATTCTCTTCATAGACCAGATGTTTTGCCAGTTAATGATCTCGGTGTTAGGAAGGGAGTGCAGATGCTTTATGGATTAGATGACCTGCCTCGGCCATCGCAGATGGAGCAGCATTGTGCCAAGTGGAGACCGTACAGGTCAGTGGGTTCGTGGTACATGTGGCGGCTCATTGAATCTAAGGGCACACCAAGGAGTGCAGCTGTTACTGCCGGGGATACTATGTCGTTGCCGCCATTGGAAGATATGCAACAGGAACATCAGCAGCAACAGCTTCTGGATCCTCTTAATGTGTTCAGTATCGGGTAAGTAAAGCTTGGTTCATCCTGAAACTTAAGAAAAGTTTTTCCTTTGCTTTCTAGTGTGCTTGACTTAGCTAGGTAGGCAGATTGTTTCACCACTGTTATTTGCTGCTAGCCTCAAAATGCAAATTAATTTCTTTGTTTGGTTTTAATCTCCTAAAAATTACTATCTGTGCTTTGTCCAACTATGTGTGGAATGGACTTATGGTTGATATATCTCCAAGTTTAGAATTAATGATTAGCTGTTTACATTCATGTCATGTGTGACAAAAAGTAGTGACTAATGAGTGAGGCTTCGATTAATTGACAGAGTTCTTGTAGCTATTCTCTAACAATCTCTCCATGTATGAGCTATGCACAATATTCTGAGGTTTGCTCAGGCGTAAACCATTTTCTTGATCCTTTTGACCCATTCCAAGAAGCATGATATAATGTGGAAGTACATTGTGTTTTTACGCTACTTCTAATTATCGTTCTATGACTCTTTAACAGGGCTTGGGGACAATCATAGTCGTTCGCCCACGTCGTTGTCTTTATTCCTGGATGCTCTATTGGCTTACGTGAGTTCTTTGTTCTGGATTAGGGGTTGTGTCTAGTAAAAAAGTGTGGGAGAAGGAATAAAGGGAACTGTTTTTAGACTGGGTTCCTAAAACCACAAGATGAACTACCAGTGAATATGATCTTCTTAGTCAGTGAAAGAGTATGTAATGTTAATGTTAACTGTTAAGAGTGGGTAGCTAAACGACAAAGTGCCTTCTTTATCGGAGACCTAACTCTTGACAGAACTTCATCTTTATATTTTTAAACTACAGACGCACATTTCAGCATCGCATCCTCTCTACTAGTCTTAAAAAACTCATTGGTAACAATAAAAAAATCGGAAAGAGAACCAAATTTCCGAACTAGTCGCCTGAAACTCTTGCGCTTTTATTTCGTTTGTGCTTCATTATATTCATAGGCCCATTATAACGGCCCAATCTCTAAATTATTAAAAACCTATGTAAATACTAAAATTTCATTAGGTACGAGTCGATCTGTGGACGGGAGGAAAAAGTGTCGAAAAGTTTGTGCCCGACTTCGCCGCCACCGTCGTTCCTTGTCGCCGGTAAATTCTGTTCTTCGTCTTCCCAATTTTTCACCTCTTTTCTAAATCTCTCCTTCCTCTGTTTGAATTTTTTTCTTCTTCTCAAAATCTCAAAATTCTAGATTCCAGATTCTTTGTATGCAACTTTACTGTTGCTAAGCTCGTAAACCAAAGCTCGGACGAACGTTTGCTACTTGTTTGTGGTTTATTCAAGTGAGTGTGGATGCATCTTGAAAGTTGAATGAAACAATTGAATTGTGGCTTTAAACATATTAGAAAATCATCAAGCACTACTAATTGGTGAATTCTCAGGAACAAAAGTGTGAGCAAAAAGGCCAACATATCACGATGGATGAAGAAGAGCATCCGAGAAGTGGTGAAGAAGAATGTAGTATCTCACTTTTCGATTATTCTGTTGAGAATCACTTGAAGGCAGTGGACTCCATTAGTGATCTATGTGGTGAAACTAATGCTGATATTGATGAGATTGATATCAGCACTCTTTCATCATCAGTTACATTCTTGAGGTACGTTAACTTCTTTTATAAATGTAGTTTAGTACTGTCTATACCGGCCCCTATGCTTAAGATCTTACAGTGGAGTTGGTTTTATGATCATTGTCTATTTAAACACCAACGATCTAGTCATGTCTGCTGAATTTTGTTTCAGGGAATGGAGGCATTTTAATTACGAACCAAAAAGTTTTGCGTTCTACAACGAGGCTGGAAAAAGCCATGGATCAAAGGATACAAGTCGTCAAACTTTGCCTCAGTTCTCTTCGGCACGAGTTCCGAAGGTGTGTAATATCTTTACGCTATGCTAGAAGATTATTTTCAACCTTGGTTCTCAACTTTCATTTACTTCTTAAATTCCTCCAACGACAATGCATTTCTGAATCTGTATTCTTATTGGTGCAGGGTAAGATACATGACGATGAATCAGCATCATTATCTGGTGAAACCAGGTAATAATCTAAAATTGTTCAACGGGTTCTGCTAACTAGCAAATGTAATACCCCACTCGGAGATAGAGAACTCATGCAATTAATCATGACGATGGCAGATGATCATAGATTTCCCAGTTAGATAAATGAAATTCACTGCTGATTTTATGATAAAAAATTCACCTAGTCACAAAAAGAGTTTGATGATTGACTTTAGTTGGTACGAACCGGGACTAGGTTGGTAAATGACTGGACAGTATATTGACAGTGCATGGATCATTGCTTCTCTTGTCCTTTTTTAATTATCAACAAGAATTGTGCTAGTCATGACCGTTTATGTGATGTATTATTTTTCACCTTTGCAGCAAGGATTTTGTGATGCATGTTGGAGGCTCTGTTTGGGCATTGGAGTGGTGTCCCAGGATTCATGGAAATCCAGATGCTCAGGCAAAATGTGAGGTGATTAGGTCATATCTTCATTTTCAATACCATGTAGAAATGGGAATCTCAGGTTTTCATTGTTATCAACTTTACTGTTGCAGTTTCTAGCTGTTTCTACTCATCCTCCTGACTCATACAGTCACAAGATAGGTATTCCTCTTACAGGTCGAGGCATCATTCAGATATGGTGCATTATAAATGCCTGTTGCAAGAAAGATAGCACCCATTTTTCAGAGAAAAGTAAAAAAATGACAGGCAAGTCTCGCAAAAAACCATCTAGTGAAACTACGGAAACAACAGAACCTAAGAAACCAAGAGGCAGGCCCAGAAAGCAACCAATAGAGACAACAGAGCCTAAGAAACCAAGAGGTAGACCTAGAAAGAAGAGTAATGCCGAGTTACCTGCTGAGCTTGATGGTGGCGTTCTCTATGTTGAAGCTCTGTCTGTTCGGTATCCAGAAGATTCAGTTGTTTCCGCAACTCCTCTTCGAATACTACAAGAAACTCCAGTAACAGAACCTAAGGTCAACAATGAAGGTTCAGAACAAATACTGTCTTCGGAAAATGCAAATATTAAGCTTCCTGTACGGAGAAAGAGACAGAAAACCAAAGGTACTGAAGAAAGTTGCAAGCCCATGCTATTAGAAAATAGTGAAGTTGTTGGAAATATACTTGGCGAACCGTCCTCAGGTATTTCTGAAGACATAGCCCTTCCAAGGGTTGTCTTATGTCTGGCCCACAATGGAAAAGTTGCCTGGGATATGAAATGGCGTCCCTCACATGGCGATGATTCTCTTAATAAGCATAGAATGGGATATTTAGCTGTCTTGCTGGGAAATGGATCTCTGGAAGTGTAAGTTAACTACTTCTTCTCTTCTATTTATCGTGATGCATTATGTGCCTTGTACAATTATTCCCCTATACTTTGATTACCTCACCTTTGTTTTCAACAGTACTGATATATTTTATGCAAATTTAGTTGTGTAATCATGTTTCTAATCTGCAATGATATAGAACCTTTCTAGGCTGGATATACTATACAAAATAATGAACCACCTTATGTAGGTGGGATGTTCCACTGCCTCGCACAACATCAGCCGTATATTTATCTTCCAAGAAAGCTGCAACTGATCCTCGTTTTGTGAAACTGGCTCCCGTTTTCAAATGTTCAAACTTGAAATGTGGTGATATGCAGAGGTCAGTAGATTTCTTCCAATGTAGCCAGTTTTTGCTTGTTTCATGGAATGGAAAACAAGGCAGTGCTTTTACACTCTCACTATCCGTCTCTATTGGGTTTCTCCTGATATGGTGTTCATCTATTTTTCTACAGTATTCCTTTGACACTTGAATGGTCGACTTCAAAGAACCCTGATTTCTTACTGGCTGGTTGCCACGATGGCACGGTAAGTAGTATATTATTTCCCTGTCCTCACTGTCTCCATCATATTCTTCTTCTTTTTCTTGCATGTGTAAATGTATTTAGGAAGAGCTCAAGTGCTAAATTGCGCTGATCCGGTTTTTCATTTGGTTATCATGCATCAGGTTGCTCTTTGGAAATTTTCTACTACTACATCTTCAGAAGGTACTACCTGATAGTTTCTTTTCACATTGTGGCTAGAGAGGGTGATTTCTTCTGTTGATAGCGCATTTACTTTTCAAGTTTTTTCTGTGCAGATACAAGACCCTTACTTTTCTTCAGCGCAGATACAGCTCCCATAAGGGCAGTTGCGTGGGCTCCTGGTGAAAGGTCAGTGAAGAGAAATCACACCTATGAAAAAAACTAATGCTACAAAATGCACTGTGAGTAGAATTCACTTATTAATTAAAGTAATTTCTGAAAACCTTCCAGTGATCAAGAAAGTGTAAACATAGTAGCTACTGCTGGACATGGAGGTCTGAAGTTTTGGGACTTACGGTACACTTCACTAAAACATCAGCTTTTACATCAGTTTTCTTAAGAACTCAAGTCTGATTCAACTAATACACAAGACTGTCATGTTTAATGTATATTAGGCATTGTGTGCCATTGCTTATTGCTTGCAACCGATGTTTTCTTTTCTGCAGTGATCCGTTCCGTCCTTTATGGGATTTGCACCCAGTACCAAGGTTTATTTACAGCCTCGATTGGGTACAAGATCCAAGGTATCAATCATAGCTCTATCCCAGTTGATTATGCAGTCTTTAGATCAACGGTTCAAAGTCCTGATTAAACGTGGTTTCAAATATCTGTAGATGCGTTCTGTTACCCTTTGACGACGGAACGTTAAGAATCTTAAGCTTGGTGAAGGTTGCGTATGATGTTCCTGCTACTGGAAATCCTTATCCAAACACTAAACAGCAAGGGTTAAGCGTTTATAACCTTTCAACTTTTCCCATTTGGAGTATTCAAGTATCAAGGCTAACAGGTAGTTGTTCTTTACGGGTTTGTCTTTTAATTCAAACATTCATAATCATCTATTCGTCATAATAGATAATGTCAGAAATTACACCAGCTCGAGAATTAACAGTATAACTTCTCAGGCATAGCAGCCTATTGCACTGCAGATGGGTCCATTTTCCATTTCCAGGTTGGTTATAAACTGCACAATTACTTTTACCCCCTCAGTTCCTTTAAGATGGTAAGGTGTCATTTTCTTAAAGATTTATTTTTGTCTTGTTGGGATTCACTTTTGCAGCTTACGACCAAAGCAGTGGAAAAAGACACAAGAAATCGGAGTCCACATTTTCTCTGTGGGAAATTGACAATGAAAGATTCCACCTTTATAGTACATAGTCCAGTTCCAGACATTCCGATTGTACTAAAGAAACCGGTTGGTGAGACTGGTGAAAAACAGAGATGCCTTCGAAGTCTCTTGAACGAATCTCCTAACCGATATGCATCTAATGTTTCAGATGTTCGGCCTTTAGGTCAGTTGAAGCACTATGATAGAGACTGTAACACCAGTCTCCTGAATAGGGTCAGTCTCCTGAGTACGTTAGTCCTTATCTTGGTTTACTTGATTTTTGCAGCATTTGCACACGAGGAGGATCAGGATTTAGAGCCTGAATTTGGAGGAACAGACAATAAGGGACCAAAATTTAAGGCTAAAAAAGGAAAGAACAACATAGGAGAAGTCGATGAGAACAGCAGAGCATTAGTCTGTGTTAGTGAAGATGGCGATGAAGGAGAAGAAAGAAGAAACAAAGCAAGCAATGGTAGCATTGGAATGAAAACTGAAGGGTTTCCACCTAAAATGGTTGCGATGCATCGCGTGCGATGGAACATGAATAAAGGAAGCGAGAGATGGTTGTGTTATGGTGGAGCAGCCGGGATTGTTCGGTGTCAAGAGATTGCTCCAACCTCAAATTGGAAACCTCAGAGATAACGCTATAGTCTATAGTCCCATGTAACAGTAGTCACTTACCATCTTGAGTGTTTATACCAAAAAACAAAAATGTTGGGTTTTGTTGTAACAATGAATAGTAGAAACTGATTCAATTCAAGAACTTTATGATTTCTGGTCAAAAGAGGGAACAAACCCTGTGAATATGTTATAGAACTGATCATCAAAACCGGAACCGGAACTTCAAGTGGGAGAAGCAAACATATTCCGGATGATCTTACAAAAAGGCACCTTTAACTTTGTGCCATATAACCTAAATCTTACAATGGTACAACATTTCCTATTACCTTGTGAAAACAAAACAAAAACTTCCCAATACTAATCTTGGATGAGTATAACAATAATCCAACTTTTGTTTGTTGGATGAGTATGACTCTTGACTTTGGTATTTCATTAAGAAAGCCGAAACAATGCGAAAATGCCCGGGTAAAAAGAAAGGGATCCTGAGGTACCTTGTGGTCAACTGGTAAGAAGAAAAATGTATAAGTTATCCAACTTGCATTCGACACTGACGGCCATGGAGGTTCTTGAGCCTTGTGAGTTCTTTTCGTCTCTTTCTTGCTTCCGCTGCAGCCAAAGATCCTTGGTTTTTTCCCGGTAGAGAAATCAAAACATGATGACCAGGTGGCATCGGCGTAACTCCATTAGTAGCCTCAGAAATATCTTCATGCTTTAAACTATAAGCTTGTTGCGTTACAGCAAAACCCTCTCCTCCTTCTGAGAGGACTTCAGTTGCAGATTCATTGAGATCATATAAAGGTCTGGTTTCGGGTGAACCAGAGTCCTCTTCTTTGATTCTAGTTGGAAGATGGGACCACAGAGTTTTTGTGACCTCTAGCGGTCTTGCAGAAGAATCATCGACATGGTGCCCATTTGAAAAGGTACCTCTTTGTGTATCTTGATCCCCCAAGGATACACCGTTGCTCTGATCAGGAGGAGAGAGAAACCAAGGGCAGGGAACGACATAAAAATGAGTTTTTTGACCATTATCATCAGCAGGATCTTCATGCTCCTGCGGGGTTATAGTTTTAGCAGCTCCTCCCGAGGTGGCAAATTCGAGAGGTGATATCATTGGATTTGATGATTGAGTAACATGAGGCCAGCAGAAAAGCTGATATGGATTCTGGTTGTAGAAGTAAAACGGAGTCGATGATGTAGACATCTCAACTTGTGATGGCTTGGGTGGTTCTTCGTGTTCTTTGGTATCAGGTTTTACTGACTTTGATACCTATAAAAACAGATGGCAGATAAGATATGGCAGTTTGAGCTACAGCAAGGTGTTTGAGCAATTGTGTTACCTGTTCTTTTAAATGCTTGTTCATCGTCTCCAAAGACTGGAACTCTTTCAAGGCCCAATCCTTTTCCTGCCAGCAGAAATGTCATTAACTATAACAACTGTCTTTAAGTGGAAATGTAAACCGAATGGTTTTCTCACCCTCCTCAGATTCTCATTCTCGTATGTTAGATCAGCTGCTTTCTTACTCAACTCCTCGCACATTGCCTGGATATATAAGAAACAAATACCTAAATAACACTGGTCTATTATCACAAGTTCAGGAGAAACTTGTGATAGAACTAACCATAGCCATAGGCAACATCAGTAAAGTAAAGTCAACCTACGGTGGAGGTTAAGAATACCTGTCTTCGCCGAATTGTTTGCCTCGCAGATTCTCTGTTAGCTAAAATTCTTCGGATTCTACGTTCTTCTCTTTCAGCCTAGAGAGTAGTGGTAGCACGGAAGTTCAAACATAAGAGTCAAAAAAAAAAAATGCAGATACGAATTTTTTTTAGAACTCCTAATAAAACATATGGCATACCTCACTCAAATTCTGCCTTGATCGGCCACAGCCATTTGATCTACTACACCTTATGGTGGACGCAAGATTTGGTTTAAGTGTCTCACCATTCATTTCAGTTTTAACCGGAGCTTTAGTTACTTCTTTAATTACTGGTTGAACGTCTTCTTCTTCTTCCTCTTTCATTAATCGTTCCTGTTATAGAAACATCTTTATCAACTCTACTTCCAGTTAAAAAATAGAATTAAAACTAGTCATCTTCCAGTTTGTGTTTTACCAATAGCTTAACTTGGCTAGAGAGCTATTGTAATTCATGTTATCCAGTGTGTAATCTCACTATTCGAAATCGAATTATTTGGATCTAAAACACACAAAAATAGACATAGTTTCGCATTTCTATATATATACAGAACCAGTACGAGAGACAGAGAGAGAGATTCTAAACTATTTCTCTTAAGAAACCGACTAAGAAAGAGGGAAAGCGAAGAGACGGTACCTCAGCGAGATCCGGAGTCGGTAACGTTTCAGAGTCAGGCGGTTTCAACAGTGAGTCAGAAGGAGGAGACTCAGTCTTGACTCGCTTCCTCACTCGTTTCCCTTTACTCCCCCAGCTCGAAGCAGATTCGAAAACCTGCTCTCGCATTATCGCAAGCTGCGCCAAATCCGCCAATGCCTCTGCCGCCTCCAGCTCAGTCATATTCGCCGCCGCTGTATCTTCCCCAGACGAAGACGACGACGAGCAGCAACTCGATATAGGCTCCAACTCCATTTCAACGACCGAACAAAAAAAAATTCAAAACCAAAAGATTTTTGCCGACCCCCAAAAAAAAAAAAAACGTACCCGAAGAAAAAAAAATGAAGAGAGAGAGAGAGAAACTGTGTAACTTCCCACAGGACTAGTTGTGTAGAGTGAGAAAAAAGAGAGAGAGAGAGGGAAAAAAAATTGCAAGAGGAGCCCAGGGATGGTGAGAGAGTGACACGTGTAATGCCAGCTCGTCGTCTACAATTGGTTGCTTAAGCATAGCCCATGTATCTGAGAACGCCACGTCTCGCTTTATTTTACCAAGTCAGCAAACTCGGCACGTGCGGAGTATAAAATGCGAGCGTGCGAAGCCGAGATTTGGGACCGCCAACCTCAGAACTGGGAAGAAGAAGGGGCGCAGAGTTTAAGAATGCAAAGTCGGTTCGAGCATCTCAGATTTTGACACGTGTTACGGTTTTATTGGATATTTACGTGGCGACCTCTGAGCCATGAGATTCAGTGGTGAGTTTTGTTACCGGCTGAGGTTTTTGGTGCATCCACCAACACACAATCTTTTTCTTTTTTTGTTCTACACCTCTTTCTTTCTATGGGCTGGGTCTTTGGTTGTCATTAAAAGGCTGATTGTTTTTAACGATTGGCCCATCGCTACCATAGGTTAGTATGATGGTGATGTCTATATTATGTGTTACGGAGGTTCTTGAGCTTTTTGTAATAAAACAAAGCACACAAAATCATTTAATTCAAATTTCTAAGAGATAATGGCTATGGTCAATCACCATTGTTAGACCGGTTTTTTAAAAATAAATGGTATCGGCCAATAGAGTCTAGTAGACCTTCATCGAAAATAGAAATTGTCCAAGCAAAGTTAACGTATATATATGTCGATAGATCCATCAGATAACATTGATGGTATGTATTCTATATACATACATACGCATCATATAAATTGCTTGACTAAATGATTTAATCGAGCTCATGCAATTTGTTTTTTTTTTTTTTTTTTTTTTTTTGTGGTAGGAGCTCATGCAATTTGTTTGAAGACATATACATAGGGTTTACTTACTACATATATATATATGCACTGAAAATGAAATAAATAAAATCAGTTACACGTACAAGTCGTTTTTTTTTTGTTTTTTCAATGGTCCGATCGTCAGCTCTGTTTGGTATATAAACGCACCGCAAATTAAAAGAAAAACTTATTCCTCGTTTTAGACGTGGATTCCCAATTCCCTACATAAAGAGACAAAAAACAAATGTATTAAGGAGTGATTATGGAAACGTTTAGACAAAAATGGTGCTAATTGTATAAACAATTAATACGGAATAGCGAAACAAATTTTTCATTAAAAAAGATTGAAAATATTCGAAAAGAAACGTTGTTAGACATACTTGGCTTTATCACCGAACCATCCGTAAACGGATTTGAAGGTGGAAGATACAGAGTCAACGGCTTGTTGACCGCCGTGTTCATTGAATGCATTGGTGACACCCGTCACGGCGGAGTCTACTCTCTGCCCAACCGTCGGCTGTTCCTCCGCGGCCACTGAGTTTATCGAGACTAGTAGCATTACCGACAACACCACAGCCATAGCCATCGATATTCTTGCCATCCTCTCTCTCCGACAAAACTATTTTTCTTCTTCTTTTTTTTTGTCTGTTTAAATAAAACTTCAAGTAATAATTAAAATGGTTTAAGCTGTAAAGACTAGTTATTTTTTACGTGTTTTTTTGTTCGGTCTAATTTGAAAGTTCTATATTTATATGCGAAGGAGATTGATAATTTAATTCTATATGGTTTTATTTACCGGTGTAACGATCCACCGTTAGTGGCGGTTACGCCGAAAATAGTACGACGTGTGAGATGGCTTTAGTTTTTTCATGCGAGTTCCAAATTAAGCATCATCAGATTTGTGGTTATGTCTGTATTCATTTTATCGTTCTTATACATACATGTGATATATCATCAAACTCTACATGTTACTTGTTAGTTAACCAATTCATAGCGGTTCATATATAAAAGATTTGTTGTAGGATTGGAATATTAGAGTTTCAGAACCATCCAGTACTTCAAGTTCAAGCAATCATGGTTTGGTTACCTTGGATGCTATCTACAAATTGCAAGAACACATCAGTTTTACAGGTTTCAGAAACCAAGATTACGAAATGAGAACGAACTAGTCTAGTTTACTAAGACCATATATCATTATTGATGGCCTAAGGTGTAAGTTAACAGTACATATATATTGATAACTAGAGCCATAAAATAAAATAAAAACAAACTTCGCAACAAGGAATTAATAATCAAATTATATAATTCAAATAGGAAAAAACCCATATAGAATAGCTACATAATTGATGTGAAATAAGATTAAACAGAAGAAGTAAGAAGCACAATGAAAAGGGATCGATACACTCATCAGTAAGCAAAAAGAAACATATTCCTTTGAATCTTTACTATAGCAGTCTTCACATCAACGTACGTAACAGACTTTTTCACTGGATTCTCATATTCTTCATCAACCTGTCCCCAAAAAAACAATAGAGCTGTTAACAAATTAAAGTGACTACAACTTGAGTATTTGATTAACTAAAGCCTTTCCGAGTTCCAGTTTTGCTGATCTAAGATAACACTCTTGTTGATTACCGACCAGTGAAAAGTTAGAATCACTTTTGAAATTATATACAGTTTATATATCATCTAATCATACACACGAATAATATAAAATTAGATAGATATACAATGTAGTGTATATAACATCTTATCATATATATATATATATATATATATATATATCCATATGATTCAAAGTTGAGGACAACATGAGCATGTGATGTGATGCAACAAACAGGATTAGATTTCATGTGACTCCTTTCGTTTTAATGAGAATGCCGGAAATAGAAGGGATGGTGCGTGTGGTTGCATGTTTCTTATTATTACATATTTTATTATTTATATAGTCTAACGTTCATCCCTAATATTATCGTATATATACAATACTACTACCAAAAGAACACATTCATATTAGTCCAATATCGTATATATACATGTTTTCCATTAAATCACAATATACATCACACAAACAAAAAGAGGAATGTAATTTCTCTAATAAAGATTTGGTATAATTCACAAAAACGACCACAGATTCTCAAAGATTTGGTAGGACAAAAATATTATACCTCAAATCAAAATCATTGATGCCTCTTGATTTACTTCCAACAGCGACGGTTTTGTATTTAGGCAAAGGTACCAAGTCTTGTTCGATGTTCATGAGATCTTCAACAAGGATGTCGTAGTGACGCTTGACTTCCTCTACAGATTTACTTCCGACTGCTTTCGCGACGTTCTGCCAACGGTCGGGAGTGTCTTTGTCATAAACGGCTAAAGCCCTCTCGAACATCTTGTTTTGCTTAGACGTCCAAGATGAACTCGAGCTCATAGAACTTGAGGCCATTTTATTTTAACTTCTTTGGGAAGAAAAAAAGAAGAAGAAGAAGATATCGATATATATAAACAGTACAAGAGATAGAAAAGGGATCGTTGCTAAGTTACGAATACAAACGAATGCCAAAATAAGCTCCTTATATGGAGGAAACGAGAGTTGAGAGATTCCGCAAGTTGTATAGTATTTATCCATTTTTTATTATTATTTGAGGTTATATACCAAAATAAAGAATTATAATGGTTTATGGGGCTACATTTTTTTGGGTCCATACGGTTTTTGAGAGAATAGTGTCGAGAAGTCAACCTTTAATTAACGTTCATCTGTGTTCTTATGAAATCTAAGATCAGCAACCCTTTTAGAGTGATGTAACTTCTTGCAATGTGAATAAGTGGTATACCAATCATCCCCATTTTGTTCTTGATTACAAAAGAATGTTAAAAGAATATTGTCATGCTTAATTAATGATGGTTAGCAACTTAGCATATACTAAAGTTTTCAAGTCTTTAAATATAACTTATATTATTTATGAAATTCACTCTGTTAAAAAAAAAAAAATTAAATTATTCAACTGGATAAAAATTCTAGATAAACTGTTAAATAAAACTTTATCCATCTATCATTCTTTCTTTGTTTTAGACTTTCAACACTCAATTATTGTATATAAAACCGTAAAAAATCATTATATGTATATATATATGATTCAAAACTTATTTCTCTATTTTGATAATTGGGATATCCTGAATGAAAACCAGACATCTTAGTGATTATAGTGTGCCATATAGAATCGATTTTTTAAGTTTTTTAAAAAATAACAAGAAAAAAATAGATCACATAAAGGAATCATTAAAATCTTAAAAGAAAGTTAAACACAGTTGTGGTATACAGAGAAGAAAAGAAAAAAGAGTGGACAAACAAGATCCCGTATTTTATACTCCAATGAATCAGATTCATCACCTTAGCTAGCCAAAATGTGCTGATACGATGAATTCTGATAGTTTTATTCAAGAAACATGGTTGTACTTGTAACATAAATACATAATCATCTCCACGACCAAACTTCATGGAGATTTTTAATAATTTTTATTTCATTTTGCTACGATCGATTATATATATATAAATATACACAAAATACTACACAATAATAAAAAAATTGAAGGAGTCAAGGAGATATAATGGATCGATACTCTTCTTGGGTCACTTTTGTTTCGATTCTAACAACTTATCTCGTGTGATGGAAAGAAAGCAAATTTGGACGACAACCATTTCGATAAGAGCCACTTATAATTTGCTGAAAAAAGAATAATACCATAAGAGATATTATCGTCTTCTTTTGGGATAAAATTCCCTATCTCTGCATTGATTCTTACTCATACTTGTACTTTTTATACTTTTGTGAAAATGAATTTCTCGTTATAGCTCTAAGTTTTGTAACAAGTTTTATGTTTCATTATTTAGATTAATTTAACAAAACTTAGATATGTTACAACTGATTTGTTAGAAATTTATAAGAATTTGGAAATTGTGTTAGTCTCATAGTTTTTTTTTTTTTTTTTTTTGAAACACTATCTCATAGCTTAATATAGCAACTGGTTTAACCTTTCGGCCATGCATGGGACAGCAAACATACTTATACGACATATCATCTATACAAGTTTTAAGTTATGTTAATATGTCATATATATATAAATATATAACGTTTCCCAGTTTAAATGAAAAGATCATGCAACTCATGACAAAAAAATTATAGTTTGGTAGATAAAATTCCACGAGTAATCATTATAATTTGTGTTAAAATTCTCACTATATACCAAAAGAATTTTCCCGATGAGGAATGACGATAGGATCAAAATAGATAATTTAGATGTACGGGGTAAATTAGAGTAACATTTATAAAATTGAGGGTTCTTTTTGCTAATTGCCAATTAACGAAGAGAGAAACGGCAAAGGCAACCCTAATTCGAGTTCGAGTATACCACCATTTCTGTGATCTTTGACCTCTTCGTTCTTCACTCAACTTTTAGCTACTGATAGGGTTTTGCCGAGATTTATCAATCTACCTTCATTTCTGGTTAGACCCTCGGGAGAAAAGATGAAATATTTCCTTGTCTCTCGACAAGCGATCCATCGCATTTCGCTATTATCTTCAAAGACCCCAACTTTATGCAGAAACTTCTCCGCCATTGCATCGTCGATTTCTCACTCTGATCGTCACCTGAGAAGCTACGACGATCAAACCCCATTTAAAAATGCCGAAATCCCTAGACCCATTTCATCTTTCAATCGATATTTCCACTTTACCTGTGAGTCCCGGCTCAGTGAGTCTAGTGCAGCCATTGATGACTCAAATGAGCAGGAGGAAGATGGAGAAGACGAAGATGGAACAACGAACGAGTTCCTCTCTCGATTCGTTTGGATAATGCGTGGGAAAGTCTCTGAAGCTTACCCAGATTGTGACAAGAAGATGATTGATGGTATGCTTTTGCTTATCGTTGAGAAAGTTGTGGAGGAGATCGAAAGAGGTGGATTCAATAAAGTTGGATCAGCTCCACCTTCGCCGTCATCGGAGTTCAGTGATGATCTATGGGCTACTATCTGGGAAGTTAGTAATACAGTGTTGAAAGATATGGAGAAAGAGAGGAAGAAGGAGAAGATGAAACAATACGTTCAGTCTCCTGAAGTGATGGAGATGTGTAGGTTTGCTGGAGAAATTGGTATTCGTGGGGATTTGCTTAGAGAGCTTAGATTTAAATGGGCAAGAGAGAAAATGGAAGACGCTGAGTTCTATGACAGTTTGGAACAGCAACGTGATTTGGATAATTCAATTAGGGAATCTGAAACAGTGGATGGGGGAGAAGAAGAAGGGTCTAGTGCCTCTGATGAAATTGAATCTCGGAGTATTTCTCTTCCTAAACGAAAGGGGAAGTTCAAGTACAAGATTTACGGGCTTGAGTTATCGGATCCGAAATGGGGTCAAGTTGCTGATAAAATTCATGAAGCTGAGGAAGAGGCTGACTGGAAAGAGCCTAAACCTGTAACTGGGAAGTGTAGATTGGTTATGGAGAAGCTTGAGTCTTTGCACGAGGGAGATGATCCTTCAGGATTGCTTGCTGAGTGGGTTGAGTTATTGGAGCCTAACCGTGTGGACTGGATTGCTTTACTTAATCAATTGCGAGAAGGAAACACCAACGCATACTTAAAGGTTAGACTTTTATTTTTGTGTTCTTAAAATGACCTGAAATTTGGATGCATAGTTGTTTTGGGAAATGGCTTACGCCTTTAGTGTTGGTTCTTGACTGATATCACAGTAACCACGTTTTTTTTTTTTCCAGTGGGTTGAGTTGAAGTCCTGTGGTTTGATTTCTTTGTTGCTAATTGTATTGCTTCTTATCGTATTGTTATATTCATGATCATTTTCTGGCGTGTAAGTCCTGTGGTTTGATTTCTTTTAGGTATCTTAATAGGACTTTTGTGGACGTTTCATTTGATAGTCTAGGTTGTGTTATATATCTAGATGGTGGTACTTGTATACATATATCTAACATACCTTCGGAAGATGAACATTCAAGGAGGCGTGATTATGTCGTGTTTTAATCAATTTGTGCTGTTTTGGTGTTTCAACAGGTAGCAGAACTTGTCCTGGATGAGAAATCGTTCAAGGCAAGCATCTCGGACTACTCAAAACTCATCCACATCCATGCTAAAGAGAACCACAGTGAAGATGTTGATAGAATTTTAAAGAAAATGTCTCAAAATGGGATCTTTCCAGACATTTTAACCGCCACTGCACTGGTTCATATGTACAGTAAATCAGGAAACCTTGAGCGTGCAACTGAGGCATTTGAAAACTTGAAGAGCTATGGGTTACGACCAGATGAGAAGATCTACACATCCATGATCATGGGCTATGTAAACGCTGGCAAACCGAAACTAGGTGATAGGTTGATGAGAGACATGATAACAAAGGAAATGAAACCTTCAGAAGAAGTTTACATGGCTCTGCTTCGAGCTTATGCACAAGTGGGAGACAGCAACGGAGCTGCAGCGATTTTTTCTTCAATGCAGTTAGATATAACCAATCCATTCACTTTTGAAACATATAGTTTACTTGTGGAAGCATATGGGAAAGCAGGGCAGGCAGACGAAGCGAAATACTACTTTGATGAAATGAGAAGGCGTGGGCACAAACCCGATGATAAATACATTGCAAATGTGGTCCAAGCATACAAAGGAGAAAATTCATTGGATAAGGCACTGAGACTTTTGTTGCAGCTTGAGAAAGATGGGATTGAAATTGGGGTGATCACATACACTGTTCTTGTTGATTGGATGGCTAATCTCGGGCTTATCGAGGAAGCTGAGCAGCTTCTGGTAAAGATCTCTCAGCTAGGAGAAGCTCCACCATTTGAGCTACAGGTGAGCTTGTGCTATATGTATGCTACTGTCAGGAACGAGAAGAAGACTCTTCAAGCTCTTGGGGTTTTGGAAGCTAAGAAAGATCAAATGGGACCTAACGAGTTTGAAAAGGTTATAACAGCGTTGAAAAAAGGTGGGTTTGAGAAAGATGCAAGAAGAATGTATAAGCATATGGAAGCTCGAAAGTTTTTGCCTTCTGAGACATTGAAGGTGGATATGCTTGGAACACCTCGAGCTTTTGGGTCTGGATATGGTAGAATGAGACGATAAAATGTCTCTTGAAGTGGAGTTATCTTTTGGAAACTTATTCATCGTTCTGAGTTCAATGTTCTGAGTCAACAACACACATTCAAGAGTTCGTGTATTCTCCATTGATTAAACCGTAGCTGTGTTCTGTAATAATCTTGTTACTTAGAATTTTGGAATCTCAACTGCTGCTTTTTAGATGTGAGATTTTTCCTATTTCCATTTCCAACGAGTGCTCAAGAAGAGCTCCTTTCTGAAATCAACTTTCTTATTTTGATCTCTCTATTTTATCCAGGTTTCAATAGTTTGATCAGTTTTATCTTTCCCCTAATCACGAATGAAGTGTAAACATATAATAAGATAGAAGAATCATAAGTTCTCTTTTGAATACTTTGTCTAGGATCACTACAGTTTTTTTTGTCAGTCAGACAAAATCGATTAAACCAGTTACAATGTAAGCCGGTGCCTAAACCACCACAATGGGCTTCATAATTGTTACCGCAGATATTTATGTAGGCATTATTAGATCATTCCTTTTCTTATATCCAAAACCAAAACATTATACATTACTTGGTTTCGTTTGTCGGCGAGGATGGTGGTTTTGAACTCGCATCATCATTCTAAATGCAAAACTTGGATAAAAAAAAAAAAAAAAAAAAGCGGACACTTGAATAATATTAATGGATTTAATTGCTTTTTCTAAGCTAAGTTTGTTTCTTTGTGATCTTATCAGTTTATTTTTTGACGTCTAATAAATAACTCAACTTTGTAAAAAGCGAAAACAAAATTTCATATACAAGTGGATATATAAACTTCAAAGAGATAAATGTACATATGTGTGAATTGTGATGTGTCTGCCACGCATAGTACACGTGTCAGCTATGTCGGCTAATAGTAGTAGTCGATGTTGATGCTAAAAAGATCTATATCGATCCTAGTAAATGAGAAAACTTCGACATCATCTTTTGTTATTTTTGTATCATAATGGCTTATTTCTTCTAAGAGATTTTAGATTTTGGTTTCATCTAAAAGTTTCGGAATCAGGGACTCATTAACCCATCCACTTCAACGAAAGAAATTGGGATCCAAATCTAAAGATTAGTAGTTACTTTTACTATTCGTCGATAATCATAGGAGACAGGATAAGGTTGGAAAATCAATAACGTGGAATCATGTTAAAATAATAGTATCACCGTATATATTTATTAATTTAATCAAATCCACCTGACTTAAATCAGTGGGCTAGTAATACCAGAGTATTCCAAATAGCGAGGTAAATATCAATAATAATAAACAACGAATCTAATTTCTTTGGGGATAAGGGTTATCTAGATGAGTTGCAGACTTTTGCATGGACCAGGTCACTACTACTACTATATATAGTAGAATGTTATTAAGCCTACATGATACCACCGACTTATATAGTGTTTACTGATCAGCAAGATAATTTAACAGGACAATATTGGAAAAGATTAAGAGCAAATGGGTTCTTTAATGTCAGGATGGGACTCTCCTGTTGGGGATTCTAATTCAGGTAATTATTGGTATCATCATTCATAAATATTTTTTTAATTAGGAGCTAGGATTTAATAAGCATGCATGTATTATATGATTTAGATCGTATGTTTTGATTATAACTGAATGATAATTTTTATGCCGAAATTAATTCAGTGAGAAGGTGCAAGTCGCTAACAAGAGAAGAGATCGACACTTTTTGGAAAACAAAGAAGAAGACTGAAGAAGAACATGTTCAAGCCGTTTCCAAGTTGGTAACTCAGGTAATGACCAATTACTTTTCATTTTTATTTGTATCTTAATTCCCCCAACAAAAGGAAAAGAGACGATATTTCTTTATCAGTTGATCATTTTTAAAAAACAAAAGAAAAACACAAATTAGATGATCTAATTAAAAAGCCTTTGAAATTGTTCGCAGGAAGTTGCACGAAGCCAATCACAAGAGGAGAAGGGAGTAGTAGAAGAGGTTTTTGAGAACCAAAACAAGAAAAGTGGATGGTAATATAAAATTTTGATACTATTAAATAAAAACTCGTAATGTTTTGAAGATTGATAAATTGATGTTGTTGGTCAGGTGGACAAGAAGCAACTGGGCGTTCTTGAATGAGCCGAGGGAGGAAGAAGGTCGACCGAACAATTACGTGCCACAGTTCCAAGTTGCTCACATCGCCAAAATCGCTGGATAGCAGTGACGCTATAAGCACCGGCTAATATATGGAATGGTGATTTAATTAAGGTTTTAATCTAAGATGTGTTTTATTTACGTGTGATCATATGTATATGTATATTTTTGGTTGTGTGAATGTAATTCGAGACATGGATTTATAGATCTTTGTTTTTTTTATAAGAAACAAACATTTTATCTTACAAACCTCTCACGTTACCAACGGCGACTGCCGGTGATCGGAGACCACAACTCTCCTTGGTCGTTTTTTTTGTGTTACTACTTTGTACGTTTATTTAGGATTGCAAATTGTAATTTTTGTATTTGACTTTTTTTTCTTCTAAAATAATTCCCAAAAAAACAAGCGGAAGCTAAAACTAATTGCAAAGCTATGGGCAGGGTGATGTCCGGCCCATTAATTTATTTGAGCTAAGTTTAAGGCCACTTTTAATAATGGAAACTAAAAACAGGAAATTTACTACATGTTAAAAAAAAAAGGAAATTTACTAGATGTTATAAAAATGAAAAGGAAATTTACTATATGTTTCAAAAAATATATGGAAATTTACTAGATGTTATAAAACAAATAAAGGAAATTTACCAGATGTTTAGAAAAAAAGGAAATTAACAAACAGCTGGGACCGTCAAGCAGTGTTTATAAAAGGAAAGCTTATCTGAGTAATCTCCGAGGTATAGACATAATTTTGTTTTTCCCTTCTTCTTTCTCTGTATAGCTTTAGCAAATTTCTCTGATTGATTGATATTTTAATGACGGGAAAAGATTTGAAGCTATTATTTCTGTAAGAGATTTCCCAATTATGTTGATTTTTAGGATTTCTACTTTCGTATTTGTGTATTTTGTTTAGTTTTTATCTTGCTTTTCGTTTTTGATGGGGCTTTGATCATTGCAAAAATTGAACGAATCGCGACTCTGCGTTTCAAATTATTATGTGAATTTAAGTTCTTTCTTTGTATGTTACTTGATTTTGTTTTGGGGTTTGGTTTTCGTTGTTGTTTTTTTTTGTTCTTGTAGCGCTTTCGATAATTTGATAAAGCGTGAAATTGTTGGGATCGGTTGTGGTTTTTGTTAGGTTTTTTTCCTTGTTTTGTTTTTTTTTTTTCTCGAACCCAAAAGAGAACACAGGCAGACACTCAGTTAATGGTGTTCTGTCAGATTCTTTTTTGGGGACATTGTCCCGTCGAGTTTGGCTAAGTCTTTAGATCAGAGATTGAAAACCAATCCTTTACCCACGGCTTGAAATAAGTATTCTGACAAAATACTTTGGATTGGTTTCAGTTTACTGGTCAAAGATCAAGTTACCCACGGCTTAAAAAACATCACCAGTCTTTAGACAGTGACTTGAGTGAGGTTCGGAAAAACCAATCCTTTTTACCCACGGCTTAAAAGTATTTTCAGACAAAAGGATTGGATTGGTTTTTCTTTGATGGAAGGAAAAAGGTACCTATGGCTTAAAAGATTGGTCTCTAAGACTGATTATGAGATTCAAAAATCGATCCTTTAGACATGGATCGTCTTGGCTTTGTGCTAAGGAAAAGGGAACCCACGGCTTAAAAGATTAGTCTTAAGACTAATTCTGAGATTCAAAAATCGATCTTTTTAGAGAATGAATCATCTTGGCTTTGTGCTAAGGAAAAAGGTATTGACGGCTAGAAGATTGGTCTCTTAAACTGGTTTTGAGATTCAAAAATTGTCCTTTAGACATGGATCATCTTGGCTTTGTGCTAAGGAAGAGGTAAACATTTGTCTCTAAGACTGCTCTTGAGATTCAGAAATTGATCTTAACATGGATCGACTTGGCTTTGTGCTAAGGAAGAGGTACCCACAAATTTGTCCCCCGGCTTATAAACATTAGTCTTTATACAAAGACTTGGGATTCATAATAACCAATCCTTTTTTTACCAACGGCTTAGAAAAATTTAGACAAAAAGATTGGATTGGTTTATATATGATGGTAGGAAAAGATACCCACGGCTTGAGAGTTAAAGCATTAGTCTCTTAGACTGAGTCTGAGATTCAAAAATTGATCCTTTAAACATGGATCGCCTTGGCTTTGTGCTAAGGAGACATGGATCGTCTTGGCTTTGTGCTAAGGAAAAAATACCCACGACCACGACTTTGTCCCACGGCTTATAAACAATGGTCTTTAGACAGAGACTTGAGATTCAGAATAACCAATCTTTTTCTTACCCACAGCTTAAAAGAATTCAGGCAGAAAGATTGGATTGGTTTATGTATGATGGTAGGGAAAGGTACCCACAACTTGAAAGTTGAAACATTAGTCACTTAAACTGAGTCTGAGATTCAAAAATTGATCCTTTAGACATGGATGTTCTTGGGGTTTGTGCTAAGGAGACATGGATTGTCTTGGCTTTGTGCTAAGGAAAAGGGTACCCACAGCTTAGAAGATTAGTCTCTTAGACTGATTCTGAGATTCAAAAAATGGATCCAGACATGGATGTCTTGGCTCTGTGCTAAGGAAAATGCACCCACGGCCTAAAACCTTAGTCTATATATTAGACTGATTCTGAGATTCAAAAACTGATCATTTAGACATAGATCGTCTTGGCTTTTTCCAAGGAGAAAGGTACCCACGGCTTTGCTCCACGGCCTAAATACATTTGTCTTTAGACATAGACTTGAGATTCGGAAAAACCAATACTTTCGTTACCCACGGCTTAAAAATATCCGGACAAAAAGATTGGATTGGTTTATGTTTTGATGCTAGGGAAAGATACCACGGCTTGAAAGTTAAAACATTGGTCTCTTAGACTGTGTTTGAGATTTAATAATTGATCCTTTAGATATGGATCTTCTTCGCTTCGTCCTAAGGAAAAGGTACCCAGGGCTAATAAACATTAGTCTTTAGACAGAGACTTGAGATTCGGGATGACCAATCATCAACCACGACTTAAAAAGACAAAATATTAGATTGGTTTTTGGTTTGATGGTAAGGAACTGGTACCCACGGCTTAACATTATCAGTCTTTTAGGCTGTGACGGAGATTAAAAAATTGATCCTCTAGACATGGATCGTCTTGGTTCAAAAAAAAAAAAAAAGACATGGATCGTCTTGACAATGGCAGTCTTTTGACAAATAAACAAAACCCACAGCTTAAAACGTAGGTCAATAAACAGAGACAATAAACAGAGACTGAAAACGGTCTTTTTACCCACGGCTTAGTTTAGACAACTTTTAGACCATATTGGATTGGTGAAAGGACACATGCCACTTTGGATTGGTTTTAGTACCCACAGCTACAACATTAGTCTTTAGACAAGGACTTTGTTACTTCCTCAATCTAGACAAAGAAACAGATCAATTTGGATTGGTTTTAGTACCTACGGCTACAGCATTAGTCTTTAGACAAGGACCTTGTTACTTTCTCAATCTAGGACAAAGAAACATATCATTTGGATTGGTTCTATTACCCATGGCTTTAAAATCCAATCTATTACGCACAGCTTAAAAGATTCTTCAGAGAAAGACATTGTTACGTTTTCAGTCATTAGAAAAAGAAACAGATCACTCTGGATTGGTATTTGTACCCACGGCTTAAAAGAATATTTAGACAAAGACATAGTTACTTCAAGTCTTGTGACCAGAAAAACAGATCACTTTTGGATTGAGTTTTGTACCCACTGCTTCAACGTTGGTCTTTAGACAAAAACATAGTTATTTTTCAGTCTTTCGACAAAGAAACATATCACTTTGGATTGGTGTTAGTACTCACGGCTTCAAAATCCAGTGCTCTACCCACGGCTTAAAGTTATTTTTAGACAAAGACATAGTTACTTCTCAAACCTTTAGACTAGAAAGACATATCATTTTTGATTGGTTTTAGTACCCACGACTTCAATGATAGGTCTTTAGACGGACAAAGTTACTACTTATTTCTTCAGTCTTAAGACAAAGAAAAAAACCACTTTAGATTGGTGTTAGTACCCAAGGCTTAAAAGAATATTTAGACACAAAACTGGATTGGTTTATGTTTGGTGGAGGGAAAACGTAACCCACGGCTTAACACAATAGTATTTTGACTGAGACCGATTTAAAAGTTGATCTCATATGTTACCCACGGCTTGAAATCTCTAGACAGGATCATGTTCGGTTTGTTCTTTCAGTCTTTAGACAAATAAACATATAATTCCGGATTGGTTTCAGTGCTACAACATTAGTCTTTAGTCTAGAACTTAGTTACTATTTCAGTTTTTAGACAAAGAAACATGTCACTTTGGATTGGTTTAGTATCCACTGCTTCAAAATTCAATCCTTTACGCACTGAATACAGATTAAGCTGGGATAAATTCGAAAATCTCCAAAAGAAACTTAAAGCGAATGCAACAAAAAGTGGTTTAGCTCAGCCAAGGGTAATTCGGTGACTTTACCTTACCAACGGTTGTTGGCTCCACCGAACAGATTCGGTAACATTTTTTTTTCTTTGAATGAGAATAGATTCGGTAACTTTACCTTACCACCGGTCGTTGGTTCCACCGACAAAAAAAAAGGAAATATAATGATGACACGACGAATTATTCTGAGTCCGTTTATTTTTTTACCTATTCTCTGAAACCCAACTCGAAGAAAAATAGTAGAGAAGAGATGACGAGCAAGATTCTAGTGATTGGAGCGACAGGTCGCATAGGAAAGTTCATTGTCGAAGGAAGCGCCAGGTCCGGTCACGCCACTTTCGCTATGATTAGAGAAGCGTCTCTCTCTGATCCAGTCAAGGCCAAACTGGTCGAGAGCTTCAAATATCTTGGCGTCACCATACTCTACGTACGTGACTTTTCTCTCTTCTCCTAATAGTGTCTAGTTCAAATCTGGTTTTCCCAAAGATTTATGGGTACTTATTCAACACTAACTTCACTTGAGTAATAGTTAGATTATTTAGAATCGGATGATATGTTTTTTGTAAAAATGCTTTACCAAAATATATCATTTAAAACATGATCAATTCAAGAATTCAAATGATCATTTCAAGAATTCAACTAACTATTTGAGACTTATATTTCTGCTTAAAGTTGCACAAGCCGTTAGTTACATACATGTTATAAATATCATTTCTCTGCATTCTTTCTAAGTCTTTTCCCGATTGGAATGCTGATAATGGTGACAGGGTAGTCTAACTGATAAAGAAAGCTTACTGAAGGCAATTAAACTCGTCGATGTCGTGATATCAGCTGTTGGTCGGCCTCAAATTCTGGATCAAATCAATATCATCGATGCCATCAAAGAATCTGGAAATGTTAAGGTCCGTTTTTATTTTTTGGCTATATATACACAACATCATTTCTAATTGGCTCAAGGAGATCTTGAATAGTTTTGGAACTAATATTTTGTAATCCAGAGATTCTTGCCGTCGGAATTTGGCAATGACGTGGACCGGACGATGGCCATCCAGCCAACACTATCAGAATTTATCACTAAAGCTCAGATAAGGCGTGCCATAGAAGCTGCAAAGATACCTTACACGTATGTGGTCACAGGTTGCTTTACTGGTTTGTTCGTTCCTTGTTTAGGTCAATGCCACTTGGGACTCAGATCCCCTCCTAGAGACCAAGTTTCAATCTATGACAATGGCAATGTCAAAGGTAGTATGTGAGCACCGTCATAAGTTACTTGTGTAAACTGCAACTATGGTATTACTAATATGTGATTCCTTTTTTTTTGGTTGTAGCCATTTTCAACACTGCAGAAGATATTGTTGCATATACATTGAAAGCTGTTGATGACCCGAGAGCACTTAACAAGATTCTCTACATTCACCCGCCCAAGAACATTGTATCACAGAACGATATGGTTGGTTTGTGGGAGGGAAAGATCGGTAAGAGCCTCGAGAAGACTTATGTTTCAGAGGAAGAACTCCTTAAAAACATCCAAGGTGATAATCACTTAAACTGTAAAAACAGTGTCTCAGTCAGTAATCAGTCTAAAGTATTAAATGAGCCACTTGCATATGCAGAGACTAAGCCTCCAGTGGATTTTCTGGTTGGTTTGATCCATACGATACTTGTGAAGGGAGATCTTACCTACTTTACTATAGACCCTTCTTCCGGAGTTGAGGCTTCCGAGCTTTACCCCGAGGTCAAGTACACAAGCGTCGATGAGTTTCTTAACCAGTTTGTCTGAGAAAAAACTCTTCCTTTAAATATATGTTTCTCAGATCTCATCTCAAACGAAACTTATTTCATTAATAAAACACAAAACATAAAAGGTCCAAGTACATTATTTGACTGACACAAGAGAAACCTTGAACCACAATATCACACCAACAAGCTCATAGTGGCAGAGCTTCAAGGGTTGACCTTAGGAGCCCATCCGGAGATCACATACTTTTCCTCAGGCTTAGTTTTCTCAAAGGAGGGGAGAGAGAACAGAGTATTCATGTAGTTATGGACATGGGGCAAGCTCGAGGGGACAGACCAGCTTTTGAAATGGCCAAGAGCGACTTGGAGATGGTAAAGCTTTGGTGCTAAGCTTAGATCCACCGCGGAGACTCTTTCCCCGGCGATAAAAGGACCCTCGTGACTCTTGAGATGGTTCTCCAAAGCTTCTAGCTCATGAAGCAAGGCATGTTCAGAACTGTCATTGGAGTCTTTACTCTTCAAGAACGTCCCAAAAGTACCAAAAATGTTGGATCCAACAGAGGCAAATTCAGGAGGAGTCTTGAGAGGTGGATCAGGATACTTCTCGTCGAGGAGACCAACGATGACGTCGGAATCACTCACCCACTTGTTGTCGATCTTGAGCACAGGTACTTTCCCTTGAGGACTAATGTCCAAGAACCTGCAGCATATGAGCCAAGTTCCGGTTAACAACACTTAAAGCTCGTAATCTAACTAACCAACCCCAATCTAATTTCCGGTTAACATAACAACTCAGATTAATAGAGAAATCAACACATCCCATGAGAGTGTACCAACACTATACAAGTAGAATCCAGAGCTTTGCATGAAGTTTAAACATTTAATTAACGAACAAGTAAGAACGATCTAGGGTTATGGCGTGAGAGAAACTGACCACTGGGGTTTCTCGGAGAGGTTAATCAGATGCATTTTATAGGTAAGATTCTTCTCCTCGAGGGTGAGAACAGCTCGGTGGCTGAACGGACCTAAAACGACAAAACAAACACTTTGATTACAGCAACGATTGATGCTCAAAACACTCAAGTGTTGACAAAAATAAAACATCAAAGCTTAATGCAAACTATAAAGAGAGAGAAGAGGGTTACAGTCGCCGAAGTGATCAGGAGCACCAACAGCAGCTTTCACGCATATTTCGAGAGCCATCTTTGATATGATTTTCTTTTTTTGGTTTCGGATGAATAATTGAGTTAATCAGTGAACGAAGGCCAAAGCTTTTATCTTGTAAACTGATCACTCTCTACTCACACGCGACACACACAGTCACCTCCACCTATTCACCTAATAGTGGGCCATTTTTACCCGATGATTATCTTTATTTTTCACGTGTTGTACGTTACGTTGTGAGACACCATTGGAACGACTCTGCATAGTGATAGGGCCATAGATATTTTTGGTCGGCAGGTTTTGGACCGTTCAGTTTAGCACAATAAATTTCATACTGAAAAGAATATTATTGGAAACAAAAGAGTAATTAATTAGGTACACAGTAGTTGTTGCCTTATTGGGATGTGATGATTTTTTTTTTGCGCGTAATCAGTGAAACTAAATTATGTATTACTATATTGTTTTTCATTTTTCTGTAACATTACTGTTTTTATGTAGACGTGTAACTTTTATGAAACGTTAATTCGATTCGGTTTTTGATTTTGGTTCGCTTGAACCAGAATAAACCACCGTAACAGTAATTCTCTGATTCGATTCGTCGTAGTTCCAGAATATCTCCCGTGTTAGAACACTCATTTGCTTTTCGCCTCCAGTCCTCTTCACCTTCGACCATCACCATCATCGTCTTCTTCCTTCAGTGTAGTTGTAGAGTCCTCGCTCACCTGTGAACTCGAAGAAGCTGAAAGATCAATGGGAACCCTAGGCAGAGCATTTTACTCGGTTGGCTTTTGGATCCGTGAGACCGGTCAGGCTCTCGATCGCCTCGGTTGTCGCCTTCAAGGCAAAAATTACTTCCGAGAACAACGTAAGCTTCACCGTAGCTCTAGTTTTCACTCCGATTTCGAATTCGTATAAATGAGGAGTTTCGATTGAGTTACTATTCAGCTCGTCTATTAGGTTAGAGATCTGGAACTGATGTCTTTTGTATTTGTAAGTATAGCGATTCTGGATTTTAATTGATGAAGATTTTAGGAATGAGTTTTGCTGGTCTTGATATTTGTTCATTATGCAATAGTGTCAAGGCATCGGACTCTGATGAACGTATTTGATAAAGCTCCGATTGTGGATAAGACAGCTTTTGTGGCACCAAGCGCTTCAGTTATTGGGGACGTTCAGATTGGGAGAGGATCCTCCATTTGGTATGGATGCGTACTACGAGGTGAACAAGCTATTTATAAGCTTCAGTGTTTGGTTTTTTGACTGATTTGGGATTTTTTTATGTAGTGACTGAAGTTTGGTTTGAGATATCATTTACTTATGTGTATCCTTAGCTTGCTCAACTATCACGGTAGAATGTAGCAAACCAATATCTGTTCTTTACTCTTCTTTTATGGTTTAGTGATGAATAAGACTGCTTAGTGCGGAGCTTAGCGTTACAGAAGGAGCCTTAACTTTAGTAGTATTACATTATATCTTGATGATTCTTACTGCTATTCTACTGGGTATATGATATCCCCTCATATCGAATCTGAGTGTATCGATGGTGCAGGTATCTGTATTTTATTTGTTATTTTTGTGATGCGCATCCTTACTTTTAATGGTAATAGAATAAGGTTTTCCTTTTGTACAGAATGCTGGTATGTGATAAGAATTGGTGCTGTATAGTAGTTTACAAGTAAAAACTGGACTAACATACATTCTAAACTTGCTCTCTTCTTTTCTGCACAGGGGATGCGAACACTGTGAGTGTTGGGTCAGGAACTAATATTCAGGACAACTCACTTGTGCATGTGGCAAAATCAAACTTAAGCGGGAAGGTGCATCCAACCATCATTGGAGACAATGTAACCATTGGTTAGTGGGATCTCTTATGTGTATTTCGAAATTGTCTAATATTGATGCATCTCCAAGAAGCATTTGGGCTATAGTGTTTAACTATCTGTGTAACAGGTCATAGTGCTGTTTTACATGGATGTACTGTTGAGAATCAGACCTTTATTGGGATGGGGGCGACACTCCTTGATGGGGTCGTGGTTGAAGAGCATGGGATGGTTGCTGCTGGTGCGCTTGTTCGACAAAACACCAGAATTCCTTCTGGAGAGGTATGATTTTGTGTAAACATTTCTGATTACCTGAATCCCCATAACCATTGGTGCTGACATACTTCTATTGCTACTTATACACAATAGGCTATGTTATCGAAATTATAATTGTGTTTCTTTGAACGGTAATCATCTCTAATGCTGAGAGTATAGGAAATTGGGTTCAAAATTGAATTACAGTTCTAGTCTGAGAATTCTTCTTCTTTATTTAGATAGAATTTATCTTATCCACGTATAGGATTTCCTAACAAAAGTCAATTTAATGTAAGTGTAAATGTTCTTCTGTTCCAGTTAATAGTATACAAGCATTTGAATGCCAAAGGGAGTTTGTATCTCATCATGACCGAATTATTTCCTTCAACAGCAATATTTGCTGCCAGATTTAAAATGTTCTAACACATTATAATGAATCAGGTGTGGGGAGGAAACCCAGCAAGGTTCCTCAGGAAGCTCACTGATGAGGAAATTGCTTTTATCTCCGAGTCAGCAACAAACTACTCAAACCTCGCACAGGCTCACGCTGCAGAGAATGCAAAGCCATTAAATGCGATTGAGTTCGAGAAGGTTCTACGCAAGAAGCATGCTGGAAAGGACGAGGAGTATGACTCAATGCTTGGTATTGTGAGAGAAACTCCATCAGAGCTTAACCTTCCTAACAACATACAGAGTGATAAAGAAACCAAGGGTCCTTCTAATGTGAACTGATTTTTCCGAGGTATGTTTTACTGATCAAAACCCTACACTATGAGATGTTCAAGGGGTTTATGTTTCGGTCTCTGGTTTGAATAATGGCAGGTAGAGTACATTAGGGTAGACAGAAATTACAGCTTCTGGAGAAGCTTTGTTCTGACATTTTGTCAAGGATTCATAGGGAATGGTATTGTCAGATCAGACTTTGGATGCTATTACTTGGTCTTTTGAACGTAAAAATCAAGTTTATGAAACATGAGTGAATAATAATAGTCTGATGCATGTGCTAATGCAAATCCATGTGCGCCTATGTTGCTAGACAAACACGAAGAATAAAGATCCAAACTTGATATATATATAATAACTGCAAATAATTAGTGGGGTTGATGGTATAGGTACCGTGAATTACGCTTGCTTGGTCGTCTTTTTCATTTTTGATAAAACAAAATCTTGTATGATTCGACTCTTTTCTTTTTGTCAAGGGCCGATTCTTCTCTTGATATTTCTCGTTTGGTTCCATTCATTACAATAATACGAATAATTGGATTCTCCCTAGTTCCTTGTAGATCTCAGTAAGTGGACCCATGTTTGTATCTCCCAATACGTTAAACGCACTAGACACCGTGTTCGACATAAGTAACACTCTCACTTTGCCTTCTTATAAAACAAACAGAAAGAACCAAAAAACTTTAATGTGCGGCCGCTAGATTGTGTACTTGTAATGGTTTCAATGATGGTTTGTTAGTGATTTAGTGCACACACAAACTAGAAGGTATAACAAGTCTAGCACTAATTAGCATTTCTAAGAGCAATGAGGCTCTTTGAAATAATTGTACAATAGGAGGATATAGTGCTTTTGATTTTATTAAAAGCGGCAAAGCGGCGCCAAATGCAATGTGTAGTACACACTATCATTATCATATATCAAAATCCGAGATTGATTACTGGACCTCCACTTTTTCTTGTTTATAAAAAATCACTTTTTGTGTGCAAAAAAATAAAGAAAACTGTTAGCTATTGTCACTCCACTCACACTCACACTCAATGACAAAAGTCAATCAAATTTATTAAAATCATTACAAGAAGAAAACGTAGAGAATTGAATTTATCTTATCAGTTACCAAAAAACTAGCAAGATGTTATTTGATTTGTGGAAGGGTAGTTTCGTAAAATAAACCCAATAATCCTTTCTTCTTCTTCTTTTATTCTTGGCCTCCTCTCCCCCACTCCACCCGCCGTATATATAAAAACTGAGACGGGAGGGACCGAGTAGTAATATCGGGCAAGGCCTTAGAGATATTACGCAACAACACAGAGAAAGAGATAGAGAGATATCTCAGACAATGGTAGCTGAGGCCTTGCCCAAGACCCTCGAAGCTGCTCCACTCGTACTTGGACTCCAACCCGCTGCTCTTATCGATAACGTCGCTCCCGTTGATTGGTCTTTACTCGATCAAATTCCCGGTGATCGTGGTGGCTCCATTTCCGTAAGCTCTTCGCTCTGTTTTCCTTTTATGCTATTTTGACTTCAATCCCCGGTGATCATGTTTTTGATGTGGGTTTAGGCTAAAGTATGAATCTTCTTTTGGTTATTCTCTGGACTCGGAATCTGGATTTGAATTTGTGTTTTCTATATAGCTATTTGGAAGCAGTGTCAATATGTACTAAGCAGATCCTTTTATTTTATTCTAGGTGCAAAAGGATGAGTTAGACCACATACTAAAAGAGCTTAATACACACATCAGTGTTGCTCCATTAAAGAAAATGGCTGGAGGAAGTGTGACCAATACAGTTCGGGGCTTGAGTGTTGGGTTCGGTGTAGCCACGGGGATTATCGGGGCTTATGGAGATGATGAACAAGGCCAATTGTTTGCGAGCAATATGGGTTTCAGTGGTGTCAGTATCTCAAGGCTGAGGAAGAAGAAAGGTTCCACTGCTCAGGTCTTTTGCCCAACTTTGAAATTCTGCTTACTTACTTCTTTGGGCAAGAGTTGGTTTTGATCTTCTTTTACTGGTGCTGTTTCTTTTAGTGTGTTTGCTTGGTTGATGAATCTGGTAATCGAACAATGCGACCATGCCTCTCGAGTGCTGTGAAGATTCAGGTTTGTAAATTTTTTCCTTTTTTAGGGATTTAGAGATGTATTGAATTTTTTTGCCTATAAGAAAGGATGGTAAAAGCTAATTCTGTTTCAGGCTGGTGAATTAAGCAAAGAAGACTTCACAGGCTCCAAGGTTAAAGCCTGGCTCCTTTAATCTCTCTTTGTCTTTAGAAAGCATTGTAAATTTATGGAGATTTGTTCATAAAATGGTATTGATGTTCTTTCTCTGTTACAGTGGTTGGTTCTAAGATATGCAGTTCTCAATTTAGAAGTAATTCAAGCAGCCATTCGATTTGCCAAGCAAGAAGGTCTTTCTGTTTCGTTGGATTTAGCTAGTTTTGAGGTATATATTTGGAGCAACCATTAAAAAAATAAACCTCTTGTTTTCAAGTCTCCTTTTGAAATATGATCTGTTGGCTTTACAACTCTTTAAGCATTTGAGCTTTTCATTTGAATTAAATATATACATTTTCGTGACTAGATGGTCCGAAATTCTAAATCAGAGCTTCGGAAGCTTCTGGAGTCTGGTAACATAGATCTTTGCTTTGCTAACGAGGACGAAGCAGCAGAGCTGATTAGGTAATTGATGTTTTTTCACCCTTTCGCTTGAGTCCATGAAATATTCTTAATCTCTGGATTGTGAGTTTCAGGGGTGAGCAAGAAGCAGGCCCGGAAGCTGCTCTTGAATTCCTAAGCAGACATTGCAGATGGGCTGTGGTAACTTTAGGGTCTAAAGGGTGCATTGCAAAACATAATAAAGAGGTTTGATTTTCTAAGACCTCGGTAACTTATCAAGTAGCTTTACGTTTCACTTAGCCGTAGCTCTTTTTGCTCGCCAACGAGGAAATTTTGCCATACAAAGTCTTAGTTCAAATTGTGATTCAAGTAGCTTTAATAGCTCTTTTTGCGCGCCAATGAGGATTTGCCATACAAAGTCTTTGTTCAAATCGTGATTCAATAGCTCCCCTTTGTGGTTATATATGTAATCATCTTTTACAAAAAAAGAAAAAGCTAAAACCTTTGGTATTTAATCGCCTTTACCTTTTATCTATGTCAAGATCCCACTTTTCTTGTTAGGTTCTGGCTGAATTAGGATCCTAGAGTTCACAACGAATAAGTATTTTTGTCTCTTACATGATCAGGTGGTACACATACCAGCCATAGGAGAGTCAATAGCAACTGATGCCACAGGAGCGGGTGACCTATTCGCAAGCGGGTTTCTGTACGGATTAATAAAGGGGTTGTCTTTGGCAGAATGTTGCAAAGTGGGATCATGCAGTGGTGGATCGGTCATACGTGCTCTCGGAGGAGAAGTAACCCCAGAAAACTGGCAGTGGATGAACAAACAGTTGCAGTTGAAGGACTTACCAGTTCCTGCCATTCACAACTGATGATCACCAGCAGATCGTGGGATTTCAAGCAATTGCCTACTTGCCTTCTTATTCAGACTGTCCTTAGTTATATGTTGTTCACAAAGAATCTCACAGCATTGTATCTGTACTGAGGTCTCAGTTTAATTCAATTGAGATGTTTGTTTCCAATTTATTGTGCGCATAGTTTCCAATGCTCTGTTCGGGTTTAGGGTGTAAATTTCTCTGTAAGGTTTGATTTTAGGCTAATTGGGCGTCAGGAATACTGTTATTCCCTTAGAGAAACAATGCAGAATAAAAAAAGTGTAAATAAGCTTAATTCACAGTCATATGAGTTATGACTTCGTAGCAATCATTACTGTAAAACAATTGTTTCTCAGTTGTTGCTCTGCTGAAGTAGATATAAAAAGTCTCTTATTATGAGATTTATCTCAGGAAACTCTAGACATATTTATTCGTGTTAACTCCCAAAGACAAACGGGAAACTTTTTATTAGTGAAAGGTTTATGGTTTTTCCATAGAGACTAGGATCTACAAGACAACACAGAACACTTGAAGAGGATTCAGACAACTCTTATGGAGTATGTTTTGCTTCAGCAATTGAAGTAGCAAAAACATGCGAAACCCGGGAACTGAGCGTGACAAGCCCCGTGTGAAGCACGTTCCCATCTCTTACACTGACTGTCACAGCCACGAGTGTTGCCACAAAACCCTGTCCATGTCTTGCTTCGCCTCTGGCAAATTCTTCCTTCCACTGCCATCATCTCTGCAAAATTGTCCAAACACAAGATATTATCAATGATCCATCTATGAGATCCATACATGTAAATTATAGCGAGATTAGCTAGAGTAGTTAGAAACTTAAGAGTGGACTGATGATCATATACCAAAGGAAGCAATGAGGAAAATGGAGAGGCAAAGGAAGAGTATAAGTTTGTAAGAAGAAGCCATGGCTTTTTTTGTTTTATGGATGGATGGATATTCACTAGCTGAGAGATCTTTATATAGAAATTGTATTAGAATCGGTTTAACCTTTTGACTTTGAAACGATTATCGATTCTCTATGATTTGTATAGTGTGAACTATGAGAATCTACCAAGCCCACTATCCAAACTCTTATCCATATGCAATACAAGTTTTGACTATCGACTTTGTGATGAGAGACTTTTGACGTCTAATTTGTTCGGACATGTTATTGTCAAAACAAAAAAAAAGAGCAAAATATATGCACTAATTAAAAACGTTTTATACTTGTAGAAGTTTTGGATAAAGAGCAACAAAATATTGTATTTTGTTCAAAGTAAACACAATAAGTAACTAACTAAGCAACTATATACAAAAATGAATACACAAACCACAAACCCAAAAAAAATGAGTCTATATATATAAACTGTTCGAACGGAATTGTACACAGTGGTCAAAAACAGAACATGAATCTGGCTATAGTATTACAAAAAAATTATGTCTAACATGCATGTAACCGTACGTATCTAATTAATTACTTTAAAATTCTTTCGTCAACATCTAATTATTTGCTCTTGATATTGTCGGAGTACAAAAATAAATATGTTTATGATTATGACAAAGATTGTTTGATAGCGACCACAGAATCGGACAGTGTTTGTTTGGCTCTGCACATACATAAACCAGTCTTGTCTGTAATTTCCTTTAAGCTACACTATTTTCTAGAGTAAATGGTTTCAGTCTTGACCTTCAAAAATGTTACATGACATCTCCATCTTTATTAAGTGTGTAAACTGTGAAATTGCTTTTGAGAACGTGACTCATCTCATCTCACGTGATTCCCGGATCTCGACCATTTTCTTGAATTTTCGATTTCCATGACCCTCGTGATCGTCTTATGCTATCTATATCTCTGATTCATTATGTGTGGGTAAGTTTTTTTTTTTGGCGCATGAGTTTCAACGCGTCTGCTTAAAGGAGCTTACAAGTGGATTTAGGCTTTATAGTAGTTTATTTATACATTTTTCACCAACCGGTCTATCTTCATATTATTGTTGTTTGTCACGTATGTATTACACATATACATCTTGTTAATATATCGTTGGATAATCGCGTTGTTGCTTTATAGAAACTGAAACTTATATTAATTCGTTATTACTTGATGCAAAAGAACATTTTACTTCAGCTTAGATTCAAAACATACATAGCTCGATTTATGTGTGTACAAGTTTAATATCTACACCCGCGCGAATCCTGAACAACTAATTAGTAAGATTTTATTTATAGAAGTTTTACTGATTATTCATCAATCTCTCTCTTCTTCTCTCTCTCTCAAAATATTTTTTTTTTTTAAAAAGAAAAAAAAATTTAGTGAGATTTTGTTACATATCGGGATCATTTTACATTGGAAACTTTCTATATATCAATATCCTTGATATAATCTGGGACTTAAAATTAAAGTTTATATGATAATATAGCATTCTTAAGAAAATGAATGTATAGGACATAATATATCTATATATGTATGAGCATATGAAATGGAAAAATTCCAATTTTTGCTAAAACCAAGAGATCTACTACCAAAGCAAGCGATGCCAATAAACAACTTCTCCTCTCCTCACCTCGTCATTAAGTAGAGACGCCAGCAGAATATTCAATCATGAACTAATATAGATTTGAGAAAAATCCTGCAATCTAAAATATAGAAAAAAACATATATAATTTTCTTACTAAATTGTAAATAATTTTATATTTAACAGTGATGTATATTTGATACGATAATATCTAAAACGCGGTCAAGGTCCTAACAAGTGTATATTATAAAGATCCACCTATAACCAACATGGTTTATATATATACTCTGATAATAATCAAGTTCACCATTCTTATTCTATAACCTATATACTGTACCATTCAATAATCAACATTCGTGATCGCAGATCTTATAGGGCTCTCAAGTTAAAACGAACCATTCTTTATTATATTACTTAGCTAAAAACACACAAACAAAATGAATAGTAATAAACAGCAAACAACCACTAATTTATGCAATAGAATAATTACCCATGCTATATTTTAAATTTGATTGATAAAAGAAACAAGTTATTGAGACATTATTGGTCGAGTGTCTAAAATATTAAAAATTGAGACGGCCAAGCAAAATATTATAAAATGACCATAACGCAATGATATAAATTTATAATCAAGTCCTCTATATAAAAAGGACAACACTAGTCTCTCTAGTGATCGTATCTGTCTCAGTATCAGTGTGTCTCTTTCCCCCAACCAGAATATTTTTTTCTCCAATATTTCCTTTCATTAATCCGATCAATATCCCCGGACAAAAAATTATCATATATCTTCACTTTCCCGTTTCATTTTCTCGCAAAATCTTCCATAGATTTATTTCCCCAACACATTTACATATATATATATATTCTCCATAATTAAGGTCACAATATCTCTCTATACACCAAAAAAGACAAAGAATGGAAGCAGAAAAAGCAGGGGCGGCGAGTAAGACATACAACGACCCGTTCCGGAGTATCCTATTCGTTGTAGAAGTCACCGCCGTCGTAACTCTCCTTGGTTACTGGTGTCTCCCGGCGATGGTGAATCTACTGCATGAGGTTGTGGTTTGGTTAGATTGGTTTACTTTTGTTCTAAGAAACCTGTTCTTCGTGTTCCTTGTCGTAAACGTTATCATCTTCTTGATTTACGTTTCCTTTTGCAAAACCAACACCGGGAAAAAGAAACCGGATCTACAAGATCAATATTTAGCGGCTTTTCCACCCCTCCCCCGTGCATGTCCGTACGATGTCTTTGATATTGGGGAATATAATCACAGCTATAGTTACACAGAGCCTGCGCCGACGGTTCAAGCGGTTAAGGCGGTTGAGGAGAGTAGTTGTACTTGTTGTTGTGATCGAGAAGTGGTGGAGGTGAGTTCGAAGAGTTACAGGAGGACGAGATCGGAGAAGACGAAGAAGACGGAGAAGATGGTGGAGTACCGGAGGACGGAATCGGAGAGAATGATGAAAACGGCGTCGTGGAGGTCTCAGACGATGGATGGTTTAAGCAGCGAGGAGTTTCGTATGACGGTGGAGACTTTTATCACGGAGAAGAAGAAGACGCTTCTCCAAGATATGGATCAATGGCAAAACGGTACCGTCCCTCAGTGGCGGAAGAACGGCGCCTTGCAGAACGGCGTTTTCCCTCAGTGGCAAAGCCTGCAGTGGCAAAACCCTGTCCCTGAGCCTCAAAATGATATCGTACAGTGGCAAAACCCTGTCCCTGAGCCTCAAAACGATGTCGTGCAGTGGCAAAGATCGCGTGACAATGGAAGTGGACGTCATCGTCGTGGTCATCGTAGTCGTAGTCATAGGCTTGTGGGCGGCTCTGGCTCTAATGGTTCGTACTTAGCTATTTCGAATTAGAGAGGGGCGCAAATTTGTATGATTCTTTTAATTATTAGATCATTAGAATAATCTGATCTGCGAGTTATATTTTTATTGTAATCTTTGATAACATAAGCTTTTTAATTTTAACTTGAGTGACTCTTTTAGAGCATCATTATGGGTAATCTCTTAATATTATCTCTTAGCACTATAAAGCTAAAAACACTTAAGAAAAGTTAGTTTTGGTCTCTTAATTAAGACACTTTCTTAAGAACAAGACATATTTTCCATTCAAGTTAATTGTATTTTTAAGTTAAGAAAATTTTAAGAGACCATATGTGGTATTTCAATTCGTTTTCCCTGTTTTCTTGTCAAACTGCGGCATTATTTTGTGTCTCATAAACGGATGCAACTAATTGATTTGTTTAATGACCAAAATTATAAACTATACATACCAACTTAGAAGTAGAAAAAGGTATTCAACTATTCATTTGAGTTAAAAGTATCAACTTAAGGTTTGGTTTGATTTTAGGCTTAAGTTAACCTTTTGGAAAGATATATTGGAGTTTATCTCAGTTTAAGTCGACTAATGAAATTTTCACTAATTTTACCTTTAATGAAAGCTTTATTTATATCGAGTTTAGTTATAACCACACAATTGGATTTTTTTTTTTTTAGTGGTGCTAAGATCAATTGTTATATGATTATATCAGATCGAATACTCGCTGGCTACGGGATATTTATGAACCAAACTATATGAAAACAATATAGTATAACTAGTAATCTTAATTTAGTTGTTGATCTTCTTGTCATTGGTAGTTCTCTCTAATCTGTTTATTAATATTATTTTCCCTAAAAAGTTTGTCTAAAGTATGAAGTTATTTAGGACCTGTTCTTATCCACTACTTTGCTTTGTTTGTTCTATAAATATATAATTGGCACCAAGTCACCAACATTTTTACTTTTGGTGTTTCCATATTATATTTTTCATTAGCATATATGAGTCCACGTCCTCACTAATGAGATGAGTAACACACAATATAATTGAACCCGACACATTTGTCATTGACAACCCAAAAACATACATACATATTTGTATTAGAGAATTGCATGGCACAATTAGGCACATACATTAGCGTCTAGGTGAGCCCACAAAAGAGAATCTTAAAAGGATACTAAAGTTATAATTAAATTGATATAGTATTGGAGAAAAAAAAATGTTTTAGTAATGACACAGAAATCCATAATCACAATCTGACATTAGAACAAAACACTTGTTCCTAGGATTCACAACCTGTTTGATCTTCTTTAATCAAACTTTTGTTCTGTCCATGACACATAAATTGGACGTGCTTTGGAATTCAATTATAAACTAATCATTTTTTGGCTCACCATTATCCACTTGCACAACCGTTTAACCAAATTTTAGTATTACATATAAAACCTTTTATCACATTAATTAAATTAAAAATACACAGTTAGTCTTCTCACTTTGAGTCATTCCTTAGCATCAAAGCTATAGGGATTACTTATGAATTGAAATTTAAACTGTGTAGTATTAATTATCTCCACATAAGCCCATGTCAAATAAATAACTACTATTAATTACTAGTGTAGTAGCCTAGTAGTGGTTATTTACATGTTATTTTAACCACAAACAAACATGTAAATAACCACTACTAATAAAAACTCATTTGTTAATAAACAACTATCATCAATTTCTTTGATAATTGTTTTATCTTCTAAACTGAAAACTTATGGATTAGCCTTAGAGTTATTATGGTAATTAACACTATATTTTTGGAGCAACTAAATCATGTGTTCTCATAAAATACAAGACAAAAGAGGAACCTTCTCCCTTCTTTCTTGTTATAGTAATGACAATATATAACATTACACAAAAACTTATATATAATATCTTACATTAAATAATGCACATTTGGGATATGAAACACGTATGCATGAACACTTATTGAGATGTAAAAACTAATTTGATACATATAAACTTATAATCTTCGTGACACGCGAATTGGATAACCACTCTTTAATCTTGCAAACAATGTCCACTTATCGATGCTTGAATCTTCATCTACCACCTCCCATCTTCAATTTATTTTATCACAATTATTAAAAATGATTGTTACAGAATCAATCAAAATTTTTCTATACTATAAATAAAAATTAATTATATGAACCTGTAAGTTGTTATAAAACGGTGGAGAAACACTAACATCATGGCCTTGGCCATAACAAGTCCAAGACATGTTCTCCCTCCCATCCCAAATGCTAAGAAACTGTTTCCTTTTGCTTCCTCCTTTATTCAAATTATTTTGATTAAGTAAAAAATACAACATATCACATAAAGGAACTGTCAAAAGTACTTTAAAATTGTGTTGTACTTAACTTACCTCAAACCTTAAAGGGTTGAACTTGTGAGGTTTATCATATACATTAGGATCAAGATGAATGGATCTTGCGTCAATATTTATATTCCATCCTTTTTTAATCTTATATCCTTTCAAAACAGAAAACAAAATGTATTTAACTAAGTCAGAGATCAACAAATATGAATTAATCTTTAAAAAGATAAACTATTAAAGCAAACCTTCCATTTCACAGTCTTGAAGTACTACTCTTGGGAACCAAGGCACAACAGACGCCATTCTCAGAGATTCTTTCACCAACTATTTCCAGAAATTATATATACTTTATAAACATAAATTTTAAAATTTTAGTCCACTATTAGTGATAAAAAAATCGTTTATATATTACCTTTGAGGCATATGGCATTTCACTGAGATCTTCAAGTTCAAGAAATGGTTTATCTGATGCCTTCTTCCCAATCTTAGATTGCTCATCCTGTTGACCGACAAGGACAATGACATGTTTTAATAACAAAACCCTTTAAAGTTTGTCTTTATTGAATTTGTTTTAATTAAAGCAGAAATGTAAAGTGGTAAAAAAATATTAAAATATCCCACAAGAGAAACTAATTATATATAGAACTTACAATAAGAATATCCAAAACCTTCTGATTTTCACCGAGGTACTTGACCATCCATGTTAGAGCACTAGCCGTCGTGTCCTGTCCTGTATTTGTAGTTTTTGTATAAACCGGAATCATATTAAAAAGATTCAATTAATCTAGCTAGCTTATACACTCTCTTTTTTTTTTTTTATTCATTCTTCCTCTCTTAAGTGTACAAATTAAAATGCATGATTGGGCATTAAATGGGACCTGCAATGATCATGGTGAGAATATTGTCTTTAATCTCAGCATCAGTCAACTTAGGAGACGATGAAGAAGTGTCGTCATCTACTGCGAGAAGCTGCTGCAAAAAATCTTCATGATGATTGTTTTGACTATTTGTTTCATTTCTCCGTTCTCTAATTATGTTTTCTAACACCTCCATAACTCTTCCTCTTGCCTGCATCATATATAACACCTCTCTTCTTATGCATCAAACCAAATTTCCAATTAAGTTTAGTTCTAAAAGTAGTATGATTATATCAAAGAGTGTAACTGAAACGACGTACCATGATGCCTTTGTGGAATCTAGTCCAAGGTAGATTGAGTGGAAAAGCTAGCATGGCTTCACAAACAAAGCCCACATCTCTTTGCATGGAACCCAATTCTTCTGCGTCTTCTAGACTTATTAACATCTTACACATTGCTTTGAATGTTATCTGCAACACCACCACATGGAAATTTTTTTAACTAAAATTTGCTTTGTAAGGAAAATAAATGAAAATTGTGTTTGACTACTAAAGTTCATTATCATTGTCCCTTTTATAGTCCTAACCATCTCAGACGAAAAATGGGTCATGATCCTATTACACACACTATGGGCCGAACTTACAGAAAAGGTTTTTAAAAAGCCCAATATTACGCAGCGTGTGAAACAAACCTGGAGCAAATCTGTGAGCAAGATCACCGTACCACGGTGTTCCCATCCACTAAGAGCGTCCACGACGAGTTCATCAAAGTGACTAACCATCAGAGCCGTCGATCTTTTGGAGAACAAATTGATCAAACGGCTACGGAGAATCTTGTGATGGTGTTGAGGAGCACAGAGAAGGCTCCGTTCACCTACAAGCTCACCTATGGACTTTATGTACCGTTTCGTGAACATCCCTGACTCGTTGTTCAGGACAGCCCGAGCTGACTCCATCGTCGACAGGAACACGTGCGTCTCTCCGAACAAACTTGTCTTAAAGCAACTTCCGTACCTGTAAAAAGTATATATATATTTCTAAACATAGATGTTTAAATTATGTAGAAACCTTCTAGATAAGATGGGTTAGTGGTTTCTCTTGTTTACCTGATGCGGCGACTATGAACGAATTCGTAGAAACCTTTGCCGCTGTTAACAGAGAGCATGAACTGAAGTGTTTCTCCGATCACCGGAAAACCATGGCTTCCCGGAGGAACGTCGGCCGTTGATTTCTTTCGATCTTGGATAATTATTTTGATTATTTTTCCAAGTGTAAGTATCGCAGCGCAGAGGAAAAGACAAAGGCAAAGATATGGTTCCATTTTATTTTGTTTCAATATGAAGAAAACTTAGTTCTACAATTTTAGTATGCAATCTTGGTTCGAGCCTGTTAATCTATAAATATAGGGAGATATTTTGTAACGAGTGAGTGGGGGTGTTGATCTTTTTTCGCTCCTCATGATGTTTCTTTAGACTAAAAATCTACTGAATCTGTGTGTATCTGTATATCAACCGAGAGACCATGGCTATACAAAGTTAAGGTATATACGAAATCAAGAGAATAACTTATGTAATTTTTGCTTTAAAAAAGAAAAAAAACTTATGTAAACTTTGCTGCAAACATCTAGAGACTAGTGTGTTTGATAGTTAATTAAAGGAAACAGAGTGTTATGGCGTATTGTGCAACTAATCACGATCCTTGGCAAATTAAAAAATAAATCATGAGCATGTGGAAAACATTTCAACGGCTATAAATAAATGTTTTGGTCATGGCACTTTCTTGGTGCTTAATAAAATTGTCTTGGTCATGGGAGGTGACGACATGCGCTGAAAGTTGAAACAAAAGGCACAATAGAAATTAGAAATACAAAAATAGAAAAAGAGCATACATCATATGGGACACGTGGACGGTGAAGAGAGGCTGTTTTCGGTATTGCACTACATTCTCACGAGTGGCCATGATGATTAATTTGTTTTCCACTTGTTGTGGCACAACTCCTAAGTGGCAACTTAAAGTGATGATCACTTTAAACATTCTCACGTCACATTTAGTGTTCATTTTATTAAAAGGCAAAGTAACAAAAATATACATAAACCCAAAAGTTAAGTCTATTTGCATAATTCGTGACTGATGCATCCCATGCCTCTCTTGTCAAGGCCCCGCTGATTCTGTTTGTTTTCAATAAACTATAGGTCTACCGGTAAAATCACACTTTATTTCATTGTTTTATTCTCGAAGCAAATCATACTTGATTAGAAAACTTACAAATCATGTCATTTTGTAGGTCCAAAGACATGTATATAGGCTTATGTTATAACACGATCAACCCGTTCTAACGAGCGAAACAATAACAATGGCGTATCGAGGCGTCTTCACATAGAAGTATTCTCCCACAATCTTTGCATACCTTTCAAAAAGCTCGTCCATCACGTTTTCACCAAATGTTGGCTTTAGCATTGGTTCGACCACAGCTCTTATGGTACCAGCCACTCTTCGTCCACTAGCCAGGGCTTGGGGTTTGGACCGTACTACTTGGTCGTAACTCTCCTCACTGATACTCCCACCTTCCCAATCAACTGGACTTATCTCAAGCCGATCGACTGAAAAAGACCCTTCTTTCTCTATCACCATGATCAATTCTTCTGAGCTTGCAGCATAATAAGGAGCGTTGAAAGCATCAATCGTCTCTTCTTCGATGATACCCTTAGATGAAGAGAATAAAGAGAAGGTGCCTTTTAGTTAGGAATTATTAAGTATTGAACTTGATTAAGATATATCATCACATCATTATGATTGAGAAAATAATTATTTACTTCCTTAATTAGTACCTTACTACTTTAATCATCAAGCTCACTACTAAATCAGCTTTCTCCACAAGTGTCGATGCTTTTTGAAACTTCATAAGTTGGTTATCTATGTATATTCTATTAAAATTTTAAAAGTCTAGTAACTCGATTTTTAAAGATTTTTGGGAATTCAAACTTTGTAGCAAGTGTCCGGCACTACATATACTGTAATACTGCATGGTATATAACAAAGCTATTCATAGATAATATGTAATTATGTACCAATTGTCTCTATCTATGTAAAATGACTAACTAAAATAATTTAAAGAAAAAAAACTCAACAAATTAGGAAAAGAAGACATGGGCCACATTACTAACTAGGACTTAATTGGTCAGGTAACGTGCCACGGTCAGATCCTTACAGAGTAATATGGGCCATTTATAACCCTAAGAGAATTAACATGTTGGTTCTAAATAAAGGCAAACATATATACACCAACGCAACATACCTCTTTGGCCATGGACATAAGAGCTTGAGCTAGAAGTTCCCATTGATAGCAACTCTCTTCCGTTGTAGGATCCTGCGAGCTTCTACCGAGGAATGATAAAACCATTCGGCCTCCAGGGACCAGCTCCTCGGAGCGTGATCTCAGAAAGACCGAGAAATCAGTTTCGAATTGAAGAGCATAAGCTTTATGTGCACTCTTAGGACTCGTCTTTGATATGTATATTTTCCCGACGTTGTCTAAATCAGCTTTATTAACACCGTCTTCCTTCTCCGCCTCACCACATGGAACCTTAAACATATGGACGATTATTCAACTTGTTAGCATTCTTCTTTACCGTACAATGAGTGATATTTTGATACACTTAGGTGGACCACATTCTTAATTTCTTGTGAGTGTGTGATGTCTAAACCACTGTTTTGATAAAATGATAAAACTATGTGGACCACATTTGTAATATCCTGTGTGTGTTTGTGAGAATTGAGATGTCTGAACCACTAGGTTTCTGTGTGTTTTTGTGTTGGTTTCTCAAATGAGAAAGATTCCCACGCACTTAAATTTGTTTAACAAAAGGTATATTACTTGCGTTATATTTTATCGGTACTGTTTCGTCAATTGATACTTTCTATGAAAAAATAACGCGATCATCATAATTTGTTTCATGACTCACGCTAAGTACGTAATTAACTAATTTTTTTGTATGTTTTAGATTTGAATTAAAAAAATGTCATAACTCATACAGTATATAATAGAATATTAGATTTGACAATTATTTTTTTTCAGAATGCTAGTTGGCAAAATGTTTTTAAACAAAAACCCTCATTAAAAAAAAATGTTCGTAAATACTATATATATAGTAAATAGTATATACTAATAAGTGAATTCCGCATAGAGAAACAACAGCACACACCTGAGACAACCAGTGTAAGCTAGAAGACGAATGAACAAAGTGAAGGCTCCGGCGAGGAAACAAACGTCCGTAGAAGGAGCCAGGGACCGCTGACACAAAGCACGATTCTCCACCTCCACGAGCCGGCCCTAAACCCTCCTTTTTATTATTAAGCCGGTTGTAAAATTCCGGCAAAGAAGCAAAGATGTAGTTGAAGTCATTGCTAGGGAGATCGTTGAGAGAGACTCTGAGCTCAGGGACCGGACGGTCGAGGTCAGGACACAAGTTTTGGATTGTGTCGATAATGTTGGTTATGGACAAGAGACTGTTCGGACCGGAGGAGCAGCCTAAGTCGGCGATTCCAATGCTCGAAATTTCTGAATTGCTTATCATTAGCTTCTTCAAGGCCTCGTCCATTACCCTTCTGCCTAGAGATATTATGTTGCTCTGCGTAAATCACAAAATTATTATGCCTTGGTCATTAATTATTAGTTTTGTTCGAGAACCAAATTATGTTCAAGATATAGCATTAACCACTCTAGTACATATATGTGTACACATGTAAACAATGCATAATATCTATCTTTTTGATATAAAAATTCAACCTGAACGGTGGAGTTCTTGGCATAACTATTTTCACCGTTCCCTTTGTTCATGTGAAGAACTCGCATTACTTCCATATCTCTCTCTTTTTGTTGTGTCACTTTTTTTTAGATGAAGCAGAAGGTTAATGAATATAGTAGTGATGTTGGGTCGATATATATAAGGAAAGAGGTGTTGTAAAAGATTAGTGTTTTGATAGCCACTTGCATCTTTTTTTTTTTTTGGGTATAATATCTTCTCTCTTTTGGTATAAACCACATGCATCTTATGGACGTACGTACGTTGAATATATACATACGACGGTCTCTTCAACGAATTTTTCTCTATATTATTCAACTAGGTATAAAGGGTAGATATATATTACGCAAAGTTCATTAATCAATTCGATCAGGTTGTTGAAAATTTGAGTTAATTCTAGTGGGATTGAATTTTAATCCGCGCTAAGGTTGATAAAGAAGCTCATTTGTAAAAACATAAGGCATATATATAGTCTTTGGTTCGATGAAATATATATATATCAACTAAAAATTCTGAGAAATTAAAGAAGAAAACCTAAGATTGAAAAAGTTAACTAAGTACCATTATAGTAAATCTCATGCGTATGAAGATAAATTGTTATCAACCACGGTTGTTTATCATATGTTTTTTTATCATAAAATTCTAAAACCAAAAATAGTTGTACAAAAGTTGAATACGCAAAAAGGGTAGCAAAACAAAAACCATATTGGTTAACTTAAAACCAACATTATTGGTGAAATCTTACCCCTAAGATTTATACTCGTTACCCCTACTCTCTGGTATAAATTTTAGGAGTAAGATCTTCTTAATAATGTTGCCCTAAAGTCATTATTATAGAGGGGATCTTACACCCCCTTTTCCTTAAGAAAAAATCTTGTGCAAGACTCATGAGTCTCTTCTGTTTGGGTCCACTTTATAGTACTTCGTTCTTCTCAGAATAATAACTACGAAACTGATTCTTTGTGTTTGGTAATCCTTAGTATACATATTAGACTATTCTGATGGTAAAATCAATAACTTTTTTTTTATGAGCTCTTCTTTTTCTTATATGATGTGAAATATATATGTACCGAAAGGTCCAAAACAAAATACTGTATGCGTGTTTCCACAAAGCATAGTGTTATTAATGTTCTACGTACATATTTGGCAGTTCTGGATATGGAAACGTTTCTAAAATTTTAGGTAGGTATACAAAATTTATAGACTCGGACACTATATTCTGATTACGACAATGTATCGATTTCAGAATCATTTTGACGGTTGACACAGACACTAATACAAGGCTAAAGGCTTGTTACATATATTATTCAAGCTCTCTCCGTATTTAGTAACATGATCTTATCAGGAAAAAAAATCATAAATAAATTTTAGAGTTTCGACTATAACCTCCACAAGCAAACAATTACTCTAAACTAAAAGACTTCTAGAAGGATTCGTGTTAATTGACTGTCAACATCTATTTAGGTGGTTAACAGTCATTTATCAGCGCTAATTATAAAGGAACACTTTGTTAACAGTCAACTTTTAATCTAATTAGAAACATTATCAGTTGTTATATAAACACATAATTTTCAGTAACATGATTAAGAAAGAAAAGAAAATGAAAACAATTTTGCTGAACTTTCGACCAATCATAACCAGACAACTACGTACTTGATCGATTCTAATTGGTATCAAAGGATTTGTCGTAAACGACTGCATGTTGATATGTTAGGGGAACGTTTATATTGTTAGGTACTCTAATTTTTTTTGAATAATCAAAAAGGTTCTAGGCCGAATCCCATATATCCCGGAGACCAAAACATGTTATATAGTCTTGTCCCAAATACTACTCGAATCGGCGACCTAATTGGTACTCTAACTAGTTTTGTGTCTCGAGGTTTTTAAGGTAAGCTACAAGACTGTCATATTAGGTCACTCTTGCCTGTTTGTATTATCTGAGAAATAATATATATATATATATATATATATATATATATATATAAACTTTTATTATCTTTGTTTTAAATCATACCACTATATATTACAATCATCAAAATGTTGAATATGATTAATTAAAAAAAAAATGTGTTTCAATCATATATAATATGCTAAATCTTTATTAATTATATAGTTAAAAGAATGTTTGAGAAATACCCTTTTTAAAAATATCTCATTTATCTATCCATTTTAAAAAATACTCCTATTTAAAGATGAAAATTATAAAGTTTTAAATGGTTATAAGGTGTTTCTATATAATAACTACTGCTGGGAGATTCGATATAAATATTTCTAATGTTTAAAAGGTTTTAAATCATTTTTACAAGTTTTACAAGATTTTAAAATGGTTTACAAGATTTTTATAAGTTAATTTTAAGCTATTTATGAAAGATATATAAAATTTTATAGACATACAAAAGTAATTTTTGTATATATTTACAAGTTTACGCATATATTTGGATAAATATCAACATTTTTATATTTGGATAAATATCAACATTTTTAGTAGTTTTTTTGGATAAAATTTGAAAAATGGTATTCTTAAAAAGTGGTATTTGAAAAATAGTATTTTTTGAAATTCTCTATAGTTTTAATTAAGTTTGCCTACACATAAGGGTTTCCCCGACCGACTTTTAAAAGATTCGGCGTGATCAACACAATAGAGAGGCCTCAACTCAATAGTTTTGGAAAAGTACGAGAGAGATCATGCAATGCATTGCATGGCACATCTAAAAATCTCAATCTAAAGAAATGGTACACCGAATAAAAAAGATAAGACTACTTTTTTTCGCTTGGACCACGCGCATATGATTCGCCGAACATGTTAATTCACATTCACTGAAAGAAAATGAGAGCACAATGTTATTATATTGTCACGTTTTTTTTTGTTTCTTTTCAACAATAGAGAGAAGGTCGTCTATGATATTTTGGTATACATATCTAACAACGAATTTATAAAGAATATCTAAACAAAGAGGAATACACAATCTAGTAAACATTTTTACTTATTTATGATTTTCTTTCAAGCTGCTCCTTATCCGTCTCTACATAGTACATAGGCAGTGAACATTTTTCAATTAAAATGTTAAAACAAATAAAAAGATCAAAGGAATTGTCGTGAACCACATGGCCTATATATTACTGCCAAGTAAGTTTCGGACGTGAATAGATTGCCAGATGAAGTAGTAATATCACGTGAACATTCTGCTTCACGTTCTGACGTTGAGCCTCTTTTCTCTTTATATACTGGATTATTAATTAACTATATATGTCTTAATTAGTTTTGATAAAACTATCTAGTCTCTTTTTTTTAATTTTCACGTCTTATAGGTCTTCTATACCCTTGAATAGTTATTTTTTTCTTAGTTAAGAGAATAATTTACTATGTATATTATATTAACTCAACTAATGGCTCCTTATTCTAGAATGAGACTCTCTATATAAAGTCTAAATAATATAATAAGATCATTCTAATATGGTAAAGTGGACTATCCATAATGTAAAGTCATGATATGCGTCACCTGACTTTTGATCGTAAATGACTAGATTAGTTAGTTACACATAAACTATTCGAGAAATCTAATATATCCAATTTTTATTAAATATGATATCTAAACCTCCAATCACATGATAAACTTACTTACCTAGTACACATGATAATGTCTGGATTGGTTCATGTATAAATATTTAGTTATTTATAAATATTTGAATGTGACGCAAATTTTAACTTTAGTTATGTCAAAGAAAGGACTCAAGTCCAGCTAAGTGTTTGTCTACCTGTTTGGTGAGTCCAGAGGAGAAAACAAACTATCAAATAAAAGGCAAAACATGTTTCTGGTATTGATAAATTTGGCACACACGTACGTAGCACCATACAATGCTCTTATTTATTCATGATTACATTAATAGAATTCTAATATAACCAATTATTGGACTATATAGGTTAGGCATGCATAGTTGATATTAAAGATCGAAATTTCTAAAGTTTATACTGAATTTAGTAGTAGTACTAGGTATATACTGAATTTTAGGTGTTTTACATATATGTTGTGATATCATATTTTGTATGCAATGTAGTTTAAGTTTTAGTAAACTAATCATTTTTCATTGATCTCTATTATATATATTTTTTTTTTGAACAAAACACTAATCACTATTTTACTAATCACTTTATAGTGCAAAACCTCTTAAACAAATATTTGGATAAGAACAAAACATCTCATGATTTGAAAATTTTACATTAAAAAAAAAACTATGTTTCTATTGTGGTTGAATAAAGAACAAACCTATCTCTATCACATGTATTAACTTTGATTTAAACTTTTGCATAGGTCTACTTAAATTTGATGGAGATTAGAACCACGCAACCAAAAAAAATTGATAGATCTACTTTCATTTAGGATATAATCAATGATATTTTGCTTTGTCAAATCATATTGTACTATTTCAAGATTCGGTTCACATTTCACTAAAGTTGGCTGAGCCTAATTCAATGTTCTCAACTGATATAGCAAAAAGAAACCGATATTTTTGTGGCATCGTAATACATGAATCCTCATTTTAAGAGAAGATAAGTATCATAAGACAAGTAAAATGGAGAAGAAACCGTACTGGAGTCTAGTGACGGGTCCTTTGTTTGGTCATATAAACATGTGGATCAGTGGATGGTCGATGAGTCCCCTCTCTGCTAACATGCAATACCATTGCTTTCATGTATTTAAATCTGACATCAAACTATGCATTATACTATTCTTGTCACAATTCAGAACTGATATTTAGACCTCCTTCTTTTTGCTTTTTGTACCTCCATTAGAGAATCCAATGTCACAAACACCAATTACTCGCACAATCCAGTAGTATCAAACAAATTCAACAACAAATATATCAATTTGAGATCTCACTGCAAGTTTTTTCTTATATTATATACACATTAGGTATCAACAAATACTTTTCTTTTTCAGACCTACTTCTGTCAATGGTCCATGGTCTCTGATCACATCCATGGATATGCAATTTTGCTTAATTACCTTGCAGCCATGAGTTCTCTTCACCAGCAGAACTTCTTTCTCTGCATCATATTCCTAACCATTAATACGTAGATACTGACCTAGAAGGGCAGCAAAACTAGCTATAAAAGAAGACTAACCCGGTACTTAGCTTCCTCTTGCCGGTCTATGTAACTCAAAAGTTCTTCTTGCCTTATCAAAGCCTCATGTAATGCCTGCTCGTCAACAGCGATTTTTGGTTATTATAAGGTGTATAATTATTCAAGGTTTAGAATCAAATCACAATTTTCATACCTTTTTCGTGGTGATGAGCTCTGCTTCTAGTGCATCCATGCGATAAACAGCAGCATTCAGCAACTCCTCTTTCTCTTGAGGCATCTCGAATTCCCTCATGTGAAGAGTTTCTACCTGTTTCTCAAGATCCCCCAGTCTACTTAAAACAGAGGAAACTATAACTCTTTCAGTGATAGTTGAACGAGAAGGAGAAGGAGGACGGGATTCCCTTGCAATACGTTCATCACACAGCTCAGCTCTTGAGCTTGAAGGATGCAACTGTGAGTGTTCTTTTGTCTGTGGCAGAGCCAGAGACACGAGGAGTGTGAAAAAATTCATGAAGAACACAGTTAGCCACCTCCAGATATGAATAACCAATCCTATTCTGCCCAAATTTGATGTATATTGCGGACCTGCAACACGTTCCATTATAATAATTACATACTGTTTTAGGTCAGTAACCTTTGCAATTGGATCAGTGTCCAATTTTCACTGGTCTTACCTTCACAAGCATTTGAAATCTCTTTGGACTGCCAAGCAACATCCACAACTTTGTCCACCATTGGTACACACTCTTCATACTCAGATAAAACAGTAGGACTTATGTTACAACTGGCCTTGATCTATTATAATAAGCATAATAGCATATCAGGTCCTGTATAAGAAAAATTCTAAGTATTTGATGTCACTTGGTACATGAGAACACTTACAGTTTCACTAACAGGAGTTAACTTGGGTACATGATTGCTCTTATTCGTTTTCGGTGAAGCCATCTCTTCCAATTCAGACCCTGACTCTGTTGTTGATGTGTCACTAATTTTTATCTGAGCCAAGAGAGGATAATATTACAATCTGATAAAAAAAAGTTCACCCAAACAACAAAGAAAAACTTATGCTCAAACTACCAATAGACCTTACCCCAGAGTAAGTTGGCTTATCAGATGAAGATATTTGGGAATCACTTCTTAGGAAAGCACCAGCATGCCTACAGAACGTCCCACCACTGCGACCCATCTGCATGAAGGTTGAGAAATCATTAGAGGAACATATATAGATATTTGGTTTATCATAAGCATAACAAAAACATAACGAACAATAAATTGTGGGATATCAAGAAACAATCACTCCACCTTTAGTATCTCAGGATCTTTCCACGGTCCTTTGTCAGATCTCATACAACCTCCCTGATCTGTGCAAGTGCAAGTACCACCAAGAAAATCTGGCAGCTGGCTGAATAAGTTCCAAAATATGGTCAGATACTCAGATGTTAAATTATATTCTGGAAATATGATAAGAAAACGAAACATTGAAGACAAACTTTCTACCTGGCATCAATTATCTCAAGTAATTTGTTCTGGTACTTGTTGCCAAGGACCTATTCATATCACATTGATACATTTATCTTTTCTACAGTAAAAGTGTAAAAATGGATACATAGAAACAACAATTAAGTTACATGTATCTTGGAGACAGTCTTTGGATCAAGAAATGATTTCACTGTCCCCCAAAGTAGCTTAAAACCAGAGCCGGCATTGATGATAAACATACTGTGAAGAGTCTGCACATATTTTATATCAGATGTTATTACACAATCACATGTTTTTAAACAATGCTCAAAAACAGGTTTTGCTTATAAAATAAACAATGGCAACCTGATAATACCTCGGGGTAGTTATCACTATCAATCTTTTGCAGCTGGATTATAAGATCCCGAGCAGTTTTCGTGAAATTCTTTAATCCCTGCAAATGTATTCAGACGATTCAGTAAGCCTAAGGAAACGGCACCAGGCACAAGAAAAAGGTTCCAGAATGTGGTTGAAAATGTACCAAGCCTTGAACATCTAGAATAGTTGTACTGGAGTCGATGTGTCTCTTAGCAGCAATGCAGCAAGCTGGGAACTTGACAGTAATAGTGTTCTCAAACTCTTTAACATGATATCTCAGGTACCTTTCCATTGTAGTGACTTGCATGAGTCTGCATGCGTCGACTTTTCCTAATCTTTCAATGTAAACAGGTCTTCCTTCCTTGTCAACACCATGATATCCCTGAGGGTAGTACTTGCGAACTTCATCCAATTCCGGAAACTCAAAATCCTGGTGTTAAGGAACTCAGTCAGCAACTATCGGAGGCTATTGTAACAATCAAATAATAAGAAGCAAGACACGAAAATGACAGCTTGATAATACCTCCAAGATTGTGTCAGTACCAAAATCCCTTCTCCATTGGACCATGTTAGCCCACATTAACTTTGCTTTTCCAAGATCAAATTTCCTAGCAAACAGGAATCTGCAGAAAGAGTCATGAAACAATCAATGTTCTCTCTCTCTCTCTCTACTTCATATCAAATGTACTTAAAACTCAAGTGAGCATGATCTTAACATCTATTAGACAGAACACTCCAGTTCAGACAGAGTCTTCTCAGTCTGCTCAAATTGCAGGCCACAACAGACCCAAGTTTGTTCACAACAGGCAAATTACATCAACATAAAAGCCATCATAACAGTAGAACACAGAATCATCTAAAATTTAACCTCAACATCATGTGGTAATCATCAAGGCTTGGAGGAAGCAAATGATCAGAGATGAGTGATTGTCGGAATTCAGAGACATATCTCAATTCTTCAGCATCATGTATGTCTTCAAAAGTAAGCGAGAGTGTCCGGTCAATGCTTCTCCCTCTGCTGCTGCTCCCTCTCCTCTTCAGGGAATGTCTGAATTTGTTTTTGGAAGATTTCTTCTTGAAAAGACCACCAATCCTAGTTTTCTTCTCATCCTCTGAAACTTCGAAATCTGACTTCTTTTCTCTTTTCTCGCCATTGTTTGAGAAACCTTCAAAACATCAGAGAAGACAAACAAGTAAACAGAAAAATTAGTCAAATCCATCAAAAGAAAAATTATAATTTCATCTGCGAGTGAGTAACAGATAAAAATCTCCACTCTGAAAAACAAAATCGAAGTTGCCAGAATCGAAAGACGCTTACAGGGTCTAGTGAATCGATCAAGAGAACCCGACATGAGGAGAATCGAACCAACTTGAAACTTTAGAAGTTAGAGTTTGAAACCGAGATTGAGAAAAGGGGTGGGTAGATGAAGAAGTAACTGAGGAATTTATTTGGTATGCGAATGTGAAATAAATGTAGTTTCACGGCCGCCGGAAAAAAAATATCGAGACATAAATGTCGTGAAGATTCGATTTCGACCTTTTTTTTCTTTCTATCTTTTTGTCTGCCTCTTCGTTTCTATACGCTATCAACGACACGTGGCGATTAGCCGCTCGATCATCATGTGTATCTCTCTAGGCGGGAACTCGCTTCCAGTTATAACGTCACACGTGTATTCGGTTTTTTCTGTTTTAGCGTCTTATTACAAAAACAAATTTTCTTCTACAAGTTCGAACTGAGTTTACTACAAACTAGATGTTGACCCGCGGTACACCGCGGGATAATTTTTTTTTTTATAATTCATATTTTTAAAAATTTATAGATGTTAGAGTTTATTTAATAATTATTAAGATTGCATAATATCAATTTTTATTAAATTAGTTTAATTATACATGTTTTATATTAGTGTCGGTTAAAAAAGTAGTAAAATGACCCGTATTGAATTGTGAGATTAATAATATTTTTTTTTTTTGTAATATTAAGTCAAACCCGTTCCATCTTACAACCCGACCCGTCATATAACTTGTTGGAAGCATATTATAGTATTTCTCGTCTTATACCCCATCATGTCATATAATCGCCAAAAAAAAAAATACATATTTCCCATCTTTCCGTCTTGATTTTACTTCAATAAGTAAAAGAAAAAAATGCTATCAAAACTGAAAAACAAAAATGGATATTCTAAGCTTACACACAAAGATTTGGTTATATATATAGGTAAATGGTGTGGGAAAGTTAAATATTTTAAATAATAAAAATTAACAAAATATTGCATAAAGGATTTGTATTTTCTTATCTTTTAAATATAAATGGAGAAATATAAAATATTGATCTGTTTTGTAATTTTTGATTTATTTTTAACATATTTTTACCCAAAATATTGCATAAATTTCAATGATTCGGTTTTCACTTTCCACAAATTTCGTCAAAGAAATTCTGTACATAATAAATTGAAAAAGGTAAATTTAGAAAATTTTAATAATGTTTTGATCTATTTTTATTATATTAAAACCTAGTAGTTATGGTAGTTACTAAAATATAGAGAAAATTAAAAGTTTCAAATTGTTTCTTTTTTTTTGTGGAAAGTTTCAAATTGTTTCTTATATTAATTATTATATATATATATATATATATATTGCAGATTTATTCATTATATTATTATTATTAAATAATAATGTGTGTATCCCACAAAAAATAATAATAATCGTGTGCCTATTTAATATTTATAAAATCGACTGACTTTAGTTTGAGAAGTTTGCCTCATATTTTTGAATTTTACATTAGTTATTTTTGGAAATTTTTATTAAGATAATAAGTATGTATTAAATTTGAAAATTGTTTTAGCTATTTTCGAAATAATTAATAGAGATTTTCTTAACTATTTTTTCGCAATAATAAATATTTGTTTAACTTGAAGATTTTCTTAAGTATTTTCGAAAAATTTTAGGGAGATTTTCTTGTTTTCATTATTGATTTTTAAACTATTTAAAAAGAAATATTAATACCAATGGCAGAACCTTGTAAATAAGTGAGCAAAGCAATGGTTTTTTCATAAGTTGCTGCAAAAATGTTAATATAGATACTCTACAAGGACCATAAGTTCATAACATTATTCTCCTAGTTAAATTTCAAATTATTTTTTAGTAAGATATTTTTTTATGCTTATGCATATACAAATTGACAGCACCATAAACCAATAATTATATATTTGGTCCTACTTCCAATAATGTGGCAAGGACAAATTGAAAAAAAAAAAACTATGATTATGATTTTTAGATTTTTAATTAGAGTAGGATATTTTAGAAGATGAATGTAATAAAATATGTACACATCACGATCACGTTACATACATTTTTTTGGTTGTTTTTTGTCTCTTCTCTTGAGATTTAAACTAACAGTACGTGCACAAGTGTATAGACAGAGAAAAGTAATCTACAATCTCCATCATACCATAGATATTTTTTGTTTTGTGCAAGCTAAGCCAATGTTCCACCGCTTGATCTGATCACAGCTTTTCTAGTAGCAATGGCTTCTTTATTATTCACATAAGTTATAATATTATTAATTACCTTGTCTCAGTCCGACCTGCCTGAAGAAATTAAACTCACATAAGATTTACTAATCCTGTTTTTTGTGTATAAAAGACATTGGATGAGCTTTGTTTTAGAGTACCTGTCATGTGTATTTCTTTAATTTGCGTTTTGCCTGAAACTGGCCAAGCTTGTCTCTCCACTCAGCTGCAAAATCATGGAAAGCCAAACAAGATATTGATTGATCTTTGATTTCTTGAACTAAGAACATAAAATAGCCATAAACTTGTATCACCGCATTAGGAATATATATATATACTTCAATATTGTGCCTATGGGAAGGGTAAGAGTAAAGCTTACCGGCTTCATCATACCGCTCTTCATTAACAGCTTGCATCATGTTCCTCAATAAATCAAACTCTTTTGTATCAAAACAAGGCTGACCATTTGGCCTATACCCAATGAAAACAGTGTTTCTAAGTCTGTAACTTACCAGCAAAGAAAGGATCTTAAATGAATAGTTTCACATTTTAAAGGATTTTACCGGTCTAGTTCATGAAATAATAAACCATCTGAGGCAGGTGTTTGCTTTGATAGCTTTCCCGAGTCTATGACTCTCATTCCATCACTATAAGCTAGATACTTGTTGACTTGGATTGGTACCTGAGTATCAACACCATTTTTTAACAGTGAATACGTTATTTATATTCGCCTTGTTAGATCTCATGGAGAGACCTCTCCAAAAGAGAGTTTGAAAACATGGTTATGGTAATATAAGTTTATCTACCTTGCATCTAACAGCTATGTTAATTGCATCTGAAGGTCGAAGATCGAAGCTAACACACTCCGACTTATCACCCACCTGCAATCCCATTTAGAGCAGCCTTATAAAGTAGAAGAAAACGAAATGAGATACTAATGAATTTCTAGACAACATTTCAAGGCCAGAAATTACAAACCTTTGAAAGATATAACTCTGCGAAATATGCCTCGTGAACTCGTGTGGTAACTCTAACAAGCCTAACCTGCAGAAAAACAAAATTGGAACATTTCTCTTATAAGAATTTGAATTGCTAAAGGGAGAATAATAGAATAGAGAGGAGAGAGGAACCGTAAGGTGTACCTCGTAACCCATTTTGTCTATCATCTCCGTTACCACTTGGTACATGGTGGGTCTTGCCTACACAACCAGTAAACCAAGAAAATCCATAAACCTTCTCTTCATAACTCTTGACTGATTCTAACAAAACCATAATGCAAGAATAATAGAAGCCTACTATTTGAACATTTGTCAATGCTGCCATAAGTAACACACTAGGCATCTCCACTGCAATGCAAAAAACAGAGGAAAAGAGATTCAAAACACCAGGAAAATGGAACAACACAAGCTTGCAAACGAAAGAACTGAGTCTTGATATCACATACAGACGATGATAGGAAGAAGGAGACCAGTTCCATCTTCCATTTTCAGCACAATTGCCGAGTGTGGGGCATAATTTGGAAGATTCCCTCCCTGAGGATTGTTGTGGACACATCTAAGTTGCCTACCATCCCTCATCTTCACCATGAAACCATCTGGTCCACTCTTTACCTCAACTGTACACAAAAAAAAACCAACAATATGTTAACTTATAAGAAGAGAGTCTGAAGTCATGGTTTAGTTACTGATTAACACTGGGATTACCAGCTTCCAGTACACTAGACTTGACATAATCCTCATCGTTCTCGTTGAAATTCTCTGCTGTGCTTCCGGAGCCATCAGAATGTGAGCTGAAAAGACATGTTATACTCTTACACCTCCGAAGATGGAGCTGAAGACTTACAGTAGCAACCTGGGACTTGACGTTTCTGGTCTCATTACCCCAGAATTGGTTTTTGAGAATCCTAGGTTTCGAAACAGAGCAGTTGACAAGTGAAGCAGAGACACCCAATTGTCTGGGACGAACACTAGGGCAAACAACCGGTGTCTGAAGCGACCTCATCTTCACTCTGTTCATGCAAACCGAGAAATATTCAAGGAGACTCAGAATGAAAATTTTTAGTATCCAACAACACTACCAACATCAACCCTAACTCGATTCTCAAAAATCACAAACGAATTCCATAAATAGTAGTAACTAACTACTTTACTTGCTAGAGAAAACACTACACAAAAGGATAAGTACTAAACGTTCAGGAAGAAAGAAAAAAAAACGATCGGTGTGTGTTCCTGATCAAAATAGAGTGAAAACTATAATTTATATATCATCTATTAGCTTAATCGACCAAGCAATCACATAATATTTGATGAATCTCTGCTAGGATTTGTAACTATAAAGAAAAAAAAAAAAAGAATAAGTGAGATCTTACCTTGGTAAGATTCGATTGGATGGATCAACAGAGGAGGACTAAAGGAAGAATCCCGCACAGACAGATCAACAAAGACCAAACAACAGATAAAAAGGAAAAAGAAGAATCTCTGTGACTCTGTCAATTTAATCGACTCATGTTTGCTTCAATTGACGGTTGTACCCTTACACCGATGTATCGCGTAACTCGCGTTCGCCAACGAGATGTTCAGAAAATGGTCGCGGAGAAAGGATAGAAACGAGAATGCAGGTGTATAACCGTGAATGATGACGTACGTTAACTCGTAAAAAACTGACAAGTCATCAAGTAACAGTCACCGAATAAATTAAGCCTAAATGGACGCCACGTGTACGGCGCCTGTGTCAGGGATAGTTATGGATAAGGTTTGTTAATGTTGGATGTGACACTAGTGGGATGTGTGAGACTATGCAAGTAAATCACCAATATGGTCTTAAGCCCATTTAAGTATCAATCGGCCCAATATTTATAGTCCGTGAAGATAGGAGGGAGGACACACTTTTCAGTAAGGGAGAACCGGAAGAGTGAAGACACACTTAGGCATGTCAATCGGGCTAGCCCGGCTCGGCCCGGTCCAAAATCCGTAAAGCCTTCATATATGTGAGTCCTGTCCGGTTCGCTCTGAAAAATTTCCGAGCCTATATTTTAAAGTCCGGCCCGGCCCTAACAGGGCTACAGGGCTTTTCAGTCTTTTCGGGCTTTTCTGGGTTTTATTTACCGATAAAAAATTTAATTTCTAAGTTCATAATAGTTTTTTAAAAACTATATTTAAAGGTCTACTATTAAAATAATGCATCAAATTTTAAATAACTTATCAATATTCAATAAAACTAACTTAATTTAAGAGAAAAAAATAAAAGCCAAATAAATTATTTACACTTTAACCCAATAAAACATGGAACTAAAATACTTTAAAGTATAAGATCGAGTCAAAATTTAATAGATATTTTGATGATTTCAAAATCATGATACTTATATATATATATTTAGTTTTAGCTTTGTATAAAGATTTTAAAAGTAATAAGTAAGACTAGTAAGTAAATATGAAAACTATAACATTAATCAAATCTTTTAATCAAACTAAAATATTCAAAAAATTCAAAATATATTTGTATAAGGGCTTTTCGGCCCGGTCCGAGCCCGACCGGGTTAAGCCCAAAAAACTCTTTAGCCCGAATAGGCTTAGACTTAGACCAAAACGCCCGGTTTTTCTGGACATATATATTTAAAGCCGACCCCGATGTTTTTCAGAGCCGGACCAAACTAGCCCACGAGCTTTAGTCCTAATTGACATGCCTAGACACACTTCTCATTTCATGTGTAAAAAGAATTTGACGACGATTTGTGTATTATAAGAAATGGCAGAAAAAAAAAAATATATATATATCCTCAGTTTAAAAGTGCAAACGTACTACGAGAAACATATGTTGGTGAGAACCACTTAATCAAGACTATACCCTTCCTTCAAAGAAACATGGTCTTTTAGTTTCAAGAACTCTTTAGGCATTGGCAACAAGCCAACAAACGATTTTATTAAGCTTTAGTAATAAACTAATAACTTGTAAAAACTTTTTAACCAAGTAAACATTTCTACATAGTGTGATTTCATTGTTTTATCTTATAGATTAATTGTTCTATTTGATTAAAAAAAAGTTTTGATATAAGAAAAAAAAAAACTTTTGATATATAACTCAATCATTTTGTTGAACACAGCTCCTTTCTCCATCTATACAGTACACACGTGAAACTTGATCGGGTGCAAGATGATGATCACCCCCACACACAACACGACACACCTCTTCATATACAGACAATCTACGAGGACCCTTTGTTGCCACAAATACAAGGAAAATTTAATGTGTTTTTCTTCTCCATGAAAATGACTCTTCAATTTAAGATTCCATTTCAGTCAATTCAAAATTATTGGTTTACTCCTCTTTTGAAATTTTGCTAGAGTCTATCTCACCTCTCATTTTGATACTATTAAAAGTCTTAATTATCTCGATACTGATACTCATGTTATTTAGATATACATTGCCATAATCATACAAGAAGTTGTTCTAAGTAGAGAAATTATGAATTACAACTTGCACGTTAAATCTGGACGAATTAAGCCGAAGCTTCTTCCAACTCGGGTGTAGGATCAAGCCTCACCGGAGACACAAAAGGATCTTTCACAATCCGTCGAATCTCCGATTTTTCAGCCCATAAACTATACTTAAGAAACGCAACCACAATGCCACCCACAAATCTCCTCATCTCGCTCTTATTTCCTTTCCCATTCTTACACGTACAACCGGCCACGTACCCGAAAAAACCGGGCAAATCATCGTCCAACATATCCATGTGTCCGTGATCAGCAGCCACGAAATGGGCTTTCGTCGCCTTACACTCTTTGTAAAACTCGTCATGGTTCAAGTCCGTTGGTGCGCATGGTGGCATGACCACGTGGTTCCTCTCCGGTCCGAGTCCGGTTCCCACCACTGCGACCGGTATGTCCAGCTCGAACGACTCCGGTTTATAGGTCAAGATATGCGGATCTGTCCTTATGCATTTGCTGAGTCCTGCGACTGGATCGATTGCTACTAACGCTGAGAATTTGAAGGATGGGTCTAATGTTGCTGCGTGGCCTAACGCAACCGCAAACGCGGTTTTTCCTCCTCGGCTGTGTCCTACGAGTGCGGTGTATTCGCCATGTGTGTTTACTGAACTTGGGAGGTGAGCTTTGAGGTTTTGTAATGTCCAGTTTATCACACTCCCAGCATCGTCCACTTCAACTTGCCCTCCCGGTGGTATTAATTCGCACAACTATCATTTAAAGATATTACTTATGATTTATATATACTCCTGGTCTTTAATAAAACTTTAAAATAAATATACAACTTTGTTGGTACGTTACATAAGAATGTAAATATATATACGGTACCTGAGGGGCAACAAGAATGTAGCCATGAGAAGCGATGTGGTTAAGAACGTCAGAGTAGTAAACGTTGCGGAGATAAAACCCATGGAAGAAAAAAACGACGGGATAAGTTCCGGCGGCTGTTGGGGAGGTGATTATCACCGGCTTTGGTGGCGCCGTTAAATCGTTTTCCGAAGGATCCGCCGTTAACACGGTTGTCGGAAGGCTGCCTATATCAAACGCAGCGGGAGTTTTCTGATCACTGTCATGTATGGCCTCCATTTGTATCCTCATAGAGAGAAAGAAACTTAAGAAAATGCCTCAAGATTTTACTAATGTATGAATATTTCGAGTTCTAGCTAGTTGTTTTGTAAAATCTTGAATCTTTTATGAATATATATAGATAGAGGAGATTCCACAAATGAATTTTTCTTATCCATTAGTTTTTTTTTTTATGTGGTTCTCAGCTTCTCGTAATAAAATTCAACAAATGATTTCTATATGTATTATGAAAACGATAAATGCATGGGCTGCATAATGCATATAAATAAAAGTGCAGATTCCAAATGTTACAAGTTTGTTACTAAAAAACTTTTCTATAATTTTGCCTCCTACTAGTATTATGTACTCTCTTGATTACATATGCTGCTATGCACCATATATAAATTAAAAAGTAAAATATCTTATTGGCTAACAAATTTTCTCAAAAAAAAAAGAAAAGGCAATAAAGCAAATAAAAAAGAGGAAAGGGTGGGGGACGTGGCACAATTCTCCTGTGCGTTCTTCCGTAGACGCACACAGCTTTCGTCCGCCTCCCTCTCAGATCGATTTTGGTCGCTCGGATCACCGTCGACTATTTGAGATCGCTCTCAGCCTTTCGACCCTAATCTATGCCATACGCCGTATCTTCTTCATATGCCCAGCTTCTCTGGTGAGTCCTTGTTTCTTCTGCCTTGGTCCTGCTGAACAATTAGATTTTCAAATTCATCTGTTGAGATTTGTTATTGCCGTTCCACTGTAGCTTTTGTGGCTCCTGCCTTCAGATAGTACTTTACGTGCTCTAATCTGACTTAAGTATCACATCAATTATGTTTCTCTTTTACAGAATTGTGGTTGTCTACTGTGATATGTGAGCTCAGACTTCAGAGATTAAGAAGCATTACGGCTGCATAAAATCCTGGAGATTGTGTAAATCATAATTATTACAGTAGCTGTGCTTTAAGGATTATGGGGTCAGTTTGCTGTGTGGCTGCAAAGGACAGAGATCTTCCTAATGTCCCTGGAAATGGAGCTACTCGTAATCCACTGTGCTCACCACCTTGGAGTTTTCGGCGGGACAACAGGAGGCGTGTGGCTGATGAGATTAAAGATTCATCCAATCATAATTCTTATGTTGGGAATAGAGGAATTAACATGGATAAGATGTCATTAGGCTTAGAGAGAGGACCTCCAGCTGAGAGTGGAAGCTTTCCTGGGGGTTTAGCTGCTCCTGCCTCTCAGGAATCTGCAAACTCAGAGATTGGCACAAGTTCGATTGTTACAAATCCTTCAACGGGCACAAGTCCGATGATTCAGTCTCCTTCAGGTAATTTCTTCCATAACACTTTTTGGAGTTTTAAGGGAAATGTTTCTTTGTTTGAGAATATACTACATTTTTCAAAATAGTTGATTTTAGCTCCTTTATAGATGATCTTTCCTGTCTACTTAGTACAGTTAAAGTGGTTAAACATTTCTTTGGTAAAGTTAGATCATAATGACAACAAGTCTCTAGGATTAAAGATCAAGAGACATATCATCCTTTGGTAGGGATTGCAAGTTACTATTGTCCCCAATCCCAAGGCTGATTGGATTTTGGTTACATACAAGTCTAGTTTTTCGTATCATCTTCTGCATAGATTTGTGTTTGAAAAGCTTTTTTTTTCTGACTGTATTAAGTGATGCTTGCTTACTACATCTTTTGCTGTCTCTCATATATTTATTTTCTCTGGGCAGATGTATCCTTGGCAAGCCCTGTTCATGTTAAGGTTAGAGAATTTATTTTCGCTGGTCACATTCTATATTATTTCTGGGTTGTTCCTCTATGCGTATTCCCCCCAGGCCCCAGGAGTCCTCAGTTTCCTACACTTGAGTGTCTTAAATTTTCTCGCCCATTTTTTTTGTAGGTGAAGAATTTAGTTGACTCACCAGATGCTGTTTCAGCAGCTTTACCAAAGCATTCATGTTCCACCTCGACCTCTGATGTTCCATCTACTCACACACATTCACTTCCTCCCAGATCAACTCAACTTAGTCGAGCTCAAAGTTCACCTGGGCAGCAGCACAAAAGGCAGGTTTCTGATAGTCAAACTCTGGGGTTGAAGTCTCCTAATAATAACTCAACATCTGAAGGAAGGTCATCCTTTGTGCTTTCAACCTGTAGCAATGACTTTGCCAATGGGTCCCATAATGCTTCTTCTGAAGGTGGCTGGTCCATGAACGCCTTTTGTGAGCTCGTGGCTCAATCTCAAAGGGAGAGATGGTCGTTTGACAGTGAGCACTTAGGTTCTGGACTACGAAGACTAAGTGGGTGTAGTAGTAGCAGATTTTCATCCTCTCCTTCTGTAGATCAGCAGACTTGTGGGAATTGCTCAAAGCTTTTAACTGAGAGGTCTTCAATTTCCAGGCTTGACCTTCCAGTTGCTGCTGTTCTAGCCTGTGGCCATGTTTACCATGCAGAATGCTTAGAGACAGTGGCATGCGAGACAGACAAGTATGATCCTACGTGTCCCATATGCACAGAGACACAAGTTACTAAATTATCCAGGAAAGCTCTAAAGGCTGAGGCAGAAATGAAGGCAAAGAGTTACAAAAGATGTAAAAACCGTGTGGTAGATAGTTATGTCCGCAGTGAATGTGAGGATTTTGTGTTTGAGACACTAGGAAAACGAGAAGGAAAAGGTCTGAAGATTGATCCTAGTTCGAGTACCAAAGGCTCCACGTCTAAGTCTTGTAAGAAATGGCACTTCGGTTCTGTCAGCGCCAAGTGGAGTAAACCCTTAAGCTGGGATACTAAATCGAAGAGGAGCTTTTGGTCTAGACATAGTAATAAAAGATTAAGTCATTCTTCGTCAAGCATTGCGGTAAAAGTTCCATTTGAGACTCAATATGTGCACATTGCCTCTGAAACAAAGTTAAGTTCCTCAACTGCTAACACTTTGTTTATCGCATGTCAGGGCCTTAATCAGACAATATGACATCATCTCATACATAGAAGAGGTCTGGCTTTGGATTAGAGAGAAGCTGCCCTTAACATTTTGCATCCCTCTTTTGTTTTATTCTGTTTGGGGATTATGTTTACCAATGAAACAATCAAACAAACGTGTCATTTGGGAGAATGCAGGAAAAAAAACAGGATAAGCTACATTAGTCTGTACTAATTCTCTACAGAAAACATAAGATGTATTCTGCACAGCAATTTTGCTTTGTTCTTCAATCAAAAAGGGTTGTCCATCTTTTCGATTATGCTTTGCAATCCTGACTTGTACGAAGGATGTAGCAATTTCACTCCTAGTTTATTCTTCATGTGTTCGTTACGGACCCGTTTTTCGCCTCTCAATGAACTCTCCTCCCGAGACTCATAAACAAATGGGAATGGTTTTGTTTCAATAGTCCCTGGCCAACGTGTTTCAATCAACTCCAAGGCATATTCAAACACCTTTTCTCTTGGTGCCGGATCATCATCGACGACATTGTAGATTTCCCTGCAATAACGGTTGGATCATCAACCTCAAATAAAAGATAATAAACTGGACATGAAAATGGATTATTCATATATATATACCCTGATGGTAGCTTTTCAGTGGCAGCTTGAAGAGCTTGGCATATATCTTCAACATGGACTCTAGACGTAAATTTGCGGGACGCTCTTTTCTTTTGACCTTCAGACAAGCGCTCCCGCTTTAACAAGGTATCAATCGCACTACAGCAAGAAACATTCCTTTTAAAGCCTGTTTAAGGCAAAAATACATGCACAAGCAGAAGTTGTAAACAACCTTCGACCAGGTCCATAGATACCTCCAAGTCGAAGGATTTGAGTCGAAACACCTAGATCACGACCTAAGCTTAACCATCCTTCCTCTGCAGCTAACCTCAGCTTGGCTGACTGAGTTTTAGGATTTGGGGGATGACTGCAATGTGATGGAACGACCTTTACCATCACCATCTAAAACTTATAATAACTAAAAGAGATGAAATTTGGAAGGAATAAACTTACTCTTCATTGACCCAAGCACCACCACAATCTCCATACACACCTGCAAGCATCATCTCTAACACAATTAAAACCAAGGAAGAGATTGACCAGAAGGAGAAGACACTGAAAGCAAAAACATTGATGTAATGAGGAAAATATACTTGTTGATGAGAGATAACAAACCCACTGAAGATTTCCACCGGAAAGCTTGTCTCTGACAAGTTCTACATTCCGCAACATCTTTTTGGAAATGATCAAAAAGATAAGTTTTTGTGAATTACGCAGATCATGTATCAAATCAAACACGAAATTACATTAAGCAAAACAATAAAGAAAACAAACCGGATCACCAATGCCTGCTGAAGGAGGAATAGAAATGAGCAGGTGAGTGTAATCTTTCACTGAATCTATCAAGCTCAATCTGATTAACAAGGAAATATAAAAGAGTTCAAGACTCAGATTCAGATATTACCACTATGAAGCTACTGAGAAATGATACTTACTCAGGTGAATCTGCAGAAAATAGATTAAGATCAATTCCTCTCTTTTCCCATTCTTTCTTCTTCGTATCACTCCTGCAAGTCCCTGAAACCAGCCTAAAACCTCACCATTAACCCCCAAAACATGATCTAACAAGTATGGATTTAAAATCATGAAGCTCATACTCATTTCCATTCAAAGATCCTCTTACTGCAAATTAATTTTATTTATCTTCACAAAGACTTAGAATCAGAGAAGGAGAGAAATTGATATCAGACCAGTCTGCTTCTTTGAGCTGCTGTGCAAAAAAACCTCCGACGTATCCCATCCCGAGAATGAACATCCGGTTCTGCGACTCTGAATCTGGTTCACTGGATCCAGAATCACCGATCGCTGACAATGGCCGGAATAAGGTAGTTCTCCTACGATTCGAAAAATCGAGTGGTCTTGGAGTAAAACGGAGAGAAATCTCCGGCGACAAACTTGGCAACTGAAAAACTGCCATTGAAGTCGGAGGATTGAACTGATAGCTCTGAGTTCTTTCGTACTTAGACACTGACTCGTAAAACTACATGCCGTTTTGAGTAAGAACGAGCTTGAGCGCCGTTTGTTTCTAAAAATTAGAACAGCATGCCGTTTCTATTATATATCCTGTAATCTGTAATCTTTATACAGAGTAATCTTGAAAAATTGAAATCAAGAAGTAGATTTAATATCCAACAAAATGAAACGATGGTCACACTTGCAAGTATCCTTTATACCACCGTGAATCTTATACACACATATATCAATATTTTGGCTTACGAGTGTACTATACACAAAAGCAACCTACATATCTACTATATATTCCACAGAGAAAGGGTGTATCATGCCTAGAACTATAAAAATGCAAAAGCACATTTCTTGTGCTTCAAGAATCATGTCCCCTCTGCCAATATCAAACAACAAAGTCGTGTAAGTGATGGGAATTGGAGAATCTGCTTTCTTGCTGGTTGCTTCCACCAATGTAACGGTAATCATCCAGACCAAAACCTTGATAGTTCATCAGAGTGTCGTAATCCGCTGACCGGTTCATCTGTTGTTGTTGTGGCTCATCATCATTGCCTGAAACACGGTCTGGTTTGATTTCAGATGAGAAGGCGATGTTTGTCGTGTCGACAGATGAATAACCGAGGTTGTTATTGTTGTTCTCTTGCTGGTGCTGCTGCGACGAAGAGTCTTCTTGGTTAGTGCTGTTGGGTTCTTGAGATGATTTGGAGATTAGTAACTCAGATTCATCACCAAACTCTTCTTTATACATCTCTTCTATCATCGGTTTCCATAGACGAACTCTCGCATTTATGAACCAATTAGCAACCTATTTACAGAACAGAGAAAAATCAGCATGACTCAAGCAGAACACAAGATTGCAACTTTAAAGGAAATACAAATAGCTCTGTTACCTGGTTTTTTGACAGTCCTGTCTGTTTTGCAAGCATGATTTTCTCAGATTCTTTCGGGTATCTACAAATAAAAACAGGAAAAAATATAAACTCTCTTAAATGTTCTGTAATGGGAAAATGAAAAAGTTGTGACTTGTGAGAGAAGAAACACATACGGGTGAAGGAAATGTTCAAAGAGCCAAGCTCTAAGAACAGAGACAGAGTTTTCAGGGAGTCCTCTTTGAGGTCTCCAAGCGGGTCGAACCATTCCAAGTTGTTGATGCAAAGCTCTTTGCTGTCTCAACCGTTGATCAAGATACCTCAGCCTTGGTATTCTCTCTCCTTGTTGTTCATCCAACGACTCTCCTCCTTTCTCTCCAAGTTTGTCTCTAATAATCTGAATTTGTTCCTTTATCGCATCGCGAAGAGCGCGGAAATGGCGAGAGATTCTGTTGAGAGCGACTGATGTGTAAGGCTTAGCTGATCCAAGTCCTGCTACTATCTCAAATGATGAAGCTAAGGCTTCCATTTGATGGTAATATTGGTTATATCTTTTATCTACCTGAAATTTGTAACACATCCATAACAAGCAAATCATCATAAGACAACGATTATAATTGTGTTAACCAGAATCCAAAATCAATTAAAAAAGCAAAATCATTATTTGTCATATTCTACAAACCTTAACCGAAACTGAACAAGACATAGCTCATCTGCAAATTGAAGAACTAGTTTTTGAAAGGTGAAAGTTATTTACCTCATCAACCATTGTCAAAAGCTTGTTCTTCTTGTTCTGGAGCTCCTCACGTTCATTTGTAGATAACTCTATTGATTTCCCATTCGAATCACTCGATAACTCGCCACTGCCTCCTCTTCCTCCTTCTAACTCCTTGGAACCGTTATTATTAAAGTCGTTCACTTTCATCTTCTTCTTCCCCATTTGGTTTAGCTCTTTCTTGACACTAACCACCTCATCAAGCAAATTCTGAGCCGGTTTAAGGTACCGAGAACGCAAAACACCGCTCATAAACCCTCCTGAAGTCTCGTTATACCGATAGTTGTTGAAGAATCCATTGCCAGCATAACCAGAGGAAGGATCAGATTGACCCAACAACAACATCTCTTTGCTCTTCACACTCATATCATCCACATTAAACGTTGACGTTTCCTTGACTGAAAGTGAAGGATTTTGAGTAAAACCCAATTGGTACTGATGATACTGAAACGGAGGAACAGAGATCTGAGTGCCGAGGCTTAAAGACAGTCCTTGACCATCGTGAAAGCTTAGGTCGCTGCTCGAAACGGCACCGTTAACTGTTACAGCGTCTCCGGTGGTGGGTGGGATGAAAACCATCTCGTTTCGAACATTGTCACCGCCGGTGACGGTGAAAGAAGCGGCGGCAGAGGAAGAAGAAGCTTGTTGTTGTTGCTGTTGTTGATGGTTGAGAAAGATTGGTTCTTGCTGGTAACAACCGACATTACTTGTGTAGTAAACCGCCATTGGTGTGTTTTCTTTTATTAAACAACACCTTTTTAAAAGTTTTATTACAGTGAGTTCTGAGTTCGATGAATTTGGTCGGGAAATGAGATCCTGCAAGAAAATAAGAAATGAAGAGGAAGAGTCGTGTAAGGTGTGGAATTTTTAAAGTTTCTGATGGGAATCTAAGAGAGGTTAAAACATCGTAATCATTCACACCAAACAATTTTATTAATTTTTATCAACAACAGTTTCGAAAGCAACCAACACAACCGGACCAAAAAAGTTTCCGAGGATTAAAGTCAAATTCTTGATAAAAGCAAATGTTTTTGGTGAAGAACTGAAGAAACCCAGAAAAACCTAATTCAGGAATTGTGTAATCGTATAGGAATACCCAATCTATGGAGGGAAAAATTGGGAAAAAACCCTAATTTGTAGATGGGAAAGAAAAAAAATGCAAGAGTGAAAAAAGAAGTTGTGTAAGCAGCTCACAACGTAGTGACTCAAAAAAAGCAGAGAAGATTCAATTATTACAAAAAGAAGCTAAAGTGGTTTTTGATGATTTCATCTCCGTAAGAGAATTTCCAAAAAGCATGGGAAGTAAAAAGTAAACAGAACAAAAGAGAACAAAACAAGAAACACAGTACAAGAACATCAATCATAGAGGAGAATCAAAGAATCAAGAACTTGGATTTTAAAAGTTTTTAGAAAAAAGAACTACCTGAGGAGTGAGGAAGGAGGAGAATCAAAGTTAGAAAAAAATAAACCCTAGGGATTGTGTGTTGTGAGTGTGGATGTGGCTGAATCAGGAAACACAAAAAGCATAAGAGTTTCGAACAGTTGAAGACAAAAAAAGATTTGAGACCCAATCCCGAGAGAGATAGAGAGACGATTAATAATTTGCCAATTTTAAATAAAAAAAATTCTTTTTATTTTTATTTTTTTTCTCTTCACTCCACAAGAACAAAACCAACCCATCTTATCATTGGGACATTTAGACACCAACCCAATTTTTTTTTTTAGTTAATACATTATTATGCAATATCAACAATAAAATAGTGATCCTACCGGAAGTTTTTTGACAACCGCTACCTGTAATTTTTAATCCTTTTTTTTTCCGGCAGAAGCTTCTGTTACTGATGCTTAGAGTATAAATAAATTAATGTGAATTTTTTTGTGTGCCAACCATTCATACATAGACACGTGAGAGCTTACAAATCACCAATCTTCTTTTCTTGGTTTAGGGATAATATTTCTTATGATGACTTTAACATCCAAAACTTAACAATTCCACACAAAAAAAAAATAAATGGATTTTATTGATGAATACGCTAATGATGTTTGTTTGTGTTGTCATTGACTTGACTCATACTACTTTTTCGTATAAATTAAAACTAGATGCTACCGAAGGATTGAATAGTAAATATATATTAGTCATATACAATATGATAAAAATTAGTATTAGTATATATAAAAAGTTAACCGAATCTAACTATTAAAATGAAATAATCCATAATGCGTACAAACACTAGCAAGGTGTCGTGCGAAACTTTATACGACATCCTGATTTGTGTACGTAGAGAGACTCCAAAATATATGAAATTATTTACCTGCCACATATTCTAGAGTTATTAGTCTAGATTTGGATTCTAGATCTAAAGCGTTTGATAAACTTTTATTTAATCCTCTTATTAGTTCCTTGCTTTCATTTGTAATGCTAATAAAGTTCTTGATTTATTAAGCTTTTAGAATTTGAGCAATTTGTATGTTCAACATGTTGGAGGTTCCTTTCTTTATATGTTTTTTGATATAACAGTTATGCATGGTGGTAGAGGAAACAAAACTCCATCAAATTAATAAAATAGAAATCATAGAAACGTCATTATAGGTGTAGAAAGAGAGCTTGAAATAACAAAAGTGCCCTTCTGAGAAGCTGGTTTAAGGATGAAGATAAAACAAAGGTGGGTGTGTGTGTGTGTGTCTGTTCAATTGCTTAATTGAAGGATTAAATGACTTAACAACCAGTTGGTGAGTCCCTTCTTTACTCTTCTGTTATACCCAATCTCTCTTTTTCTTCTTCTAAGTTCTTGTCTTTTTATTTCTTTTGTTATACTTTATAAACCTTTTAGTTATACAACAACATACATGTTTGTATTTTCATAAATAACGCAATGCATAATACGTAACTACACCTTTAGCTAGATATCTATATTTCCATATGAATATTAAGTTAGTCCTTTTCTTTATTTCAGCACAAAATAAACAATTAATTTTGCGTTTAGGTTTATTGGGAAGATTGGATTTGGAGCAGCCGACACAAAATCATTTGGGAAGTACCATTGTGTTTGGAAAATAATTATTTCATATATGAGTCTTTGGAAGAGATGATTATATTGACTATGTTTCCACGTGGATGTTGATTTATTAATGATGATTATAAAATAAATTTAGGCAGTTAGCTGGTGAGAGATGATGATTATTATTTAGTGACTATTGAAATTTGATGTAATTGGTTTTAATTTATTTTTTCACTATGACTAATAATTATGATAATGAGGATGAGCGCGATAATGGTAAAACGAGGAAAAGGTGTGTGTGAGTAAGAAGAAATAAAGACCATTGGTTTTGGAGGAAAAAGTTTAAAACAAAAAGAAGAGAGAGTATAATTCATGCAAATTGTCAAATATATTAATTACATTGATATCCAAAAAAATAAAAATAAAAACTTTATAATAAATAGCCACAAGTCATGGCCGTGTAACAAAAAGTATAAATCTATTTATTGCCACACATATATTGTTGGACCATATATGACGACGGATCATCACCACTAAAATTCATGTTTATAACATTTATTTTCCCCATGGCCATGGATCAAATATTGTTGGAAACTGTCATTAATCATTATGCTCTCACCATTATTAAAACAAAACAAAACCAAACCAAACTCGTGTTTCACCAAATCTAATCCGATCCCGACCTGCAAAAAACAACTAAACTTTTAAACTAATTTTAATTTGCTTAATTAATATTTTAAACTTCTCTCAATATGCGTGTGACAGAAATGTTTGTTTTTTGGTTTCAATAAGGAGGATTTGATCCAGGAGTTTAGGCCTTTTAGGGATGATTAAAAAAGAGAAAAGGCCTCTTAAGCCCATTATAACCTGTCGTCTTATCGCGCGAATAAAGTGCCCGCTAAAGAAAACGGCAAACACTTTCCTTCTGAATACCAAAAACGACGTGAATTGCGAAGTTCTGGAAGGAGTCAACAACAACAACACTGATTAGCGCTTTTTCCAATTAACAAAGCTCTCCTCTGACAGTGGTGCTCCATCTTCTTCCTCTCGATTTTTTTTTGTAGCTTTCTACTACTTCACTGAGGACAGATCCTTGAAATTTCGGAGATCAATTGTGACTGTGGAAACCCTATGATGTGATTCAGAGGATACAATGGGGAAGCCATCGCCGAATGTGTGGGCAACATTGCAGAAGAAGAGATGGCCATTGATGATTCTGTTGGTTTTATCTGTATCGACCGTGGGAATGATTCTCGTGAGATCTACCTTTGATTCCTGCTCTGTTAGTGGAAAGATGTGCGGCAGATTAGTTGTGGACAAGGATCAGAGCAGTGACGTTAAGATCCGATCGGTTTCGGGATCGATGAATCCTCTTGGTTTCATGAAATCGAAGCTCGTTTTGCTTGTTTCTCATGAACTCTCGCTCTCAGGTGAGGTTTTGGCTCGTTTCTCTATTCCCTCTTGGATTCTCCAGTGAGTTGTTTCTAGAACTGAAGTGATGATTTTGTATGAATTTAGGTGGACCTTTACTGTTAATGGAACTAGCGTTTTTGTTGAGAGGAGTTGATTGTGAAGTTGTTTGGATCACGAATCAGAAACCAGTTGAAGCTGATGAAGTGATCAAGGTTTTGGAACACAAGATGTTGGATCGAGGGGTGCAGGTTCAAAATTTAGCTAACCTCCATCTCCATTGGTTTCTTCGTATCATAATTGTTACTGATCAATCTTTTTGAATCCTTCAGGTCATCTCAGCAAAGAGCCAGAAAGCCATAGATATAGCACTTAAGTCTGATTTGGTTGTTTTGAATACTGCTGTTGCTGGAAAATGGCTTGATCCAGTTCTTAAGGACAATGTTCCCAAAGTTCTTCCTAAAATTCTCTGGTGGATTCATGAGATGAGAGGTCACTATTTCAAACCAGATTTAGTCAAGCACCTTCCTTTTGTTGCAGGCGCTATGATTGATTCGCACGCCACTGCTGAATACTGGAAGAACAGAACTCATGATCGCTTAGGGTCTGTTCACTATGCACTTCATCTTATGACATTTCGGTTTGCAATTAAAAGATACAAGCTTAACAGTGTGTATTCTTTAACTGTTGTAACACAGGATTAAAATGCCTAAAACTTATGTCGTGCACCTAGGGAATAGCAAGGAATTGATGGAAGTAGCGGAAGATAGTTTCGCCAAGAAAGTTCTCCGTGAACAAGTTCGAGAATCTCTTGGAGTGCGGAATGAAGACATACTATTTGGCATTATTAATAGTAAGTCATCTCATACATTATTTTTCTTCCTTAGTTCAAGAATCATAATCTTCTAAAGACTCAAAATGTACTTAATTACGTTTCGACTGGTGCTTCTCTTATCGCAGGTGTATCTCGTGGGAAAGGCCAAGATCTGTTCCTCCGAGCCTTCCATGAAAGTCTTAATATAATCAAAGAGACTAAGAAACTTCAGGTACCAACAATACATGCAGTGGTTGTAGGAAGCGACATGAGTGCACAAACTAAATTCGAGACAGAGCTACGCAACTTTGTCCAAGGGAGGAAACTTCAGAAGGTTGTCCATTTTGTTAACAAAACAATGAAAGTAGCACCATATTTAGCAGCCATTGATGTCCTTGTCCAAAACTCCCAAGCCAGAGGAGAATGCTTCGGTAGAATAACAATTGAAGCCATGGCTTTTAAGCTTCCGGTACTTGGTACTGCAGCAGGAGGGACAATGGAGATTGTAGTGAACAGAACAACCGGTTTGTTACACAACGCTGGTAAAGATGGGGTTTTACCTCTTGCCGCAAACATTGTGAAGCTGGCGACGAATATGGATATGAGGAGGACAATGGGGGAAAAAGGGTATGAGAGAGTAAAAGAGATGTTTTTGGAACATCATATGTCTCATCGAATAGCTTCCGTTCTCAGAGAAGTGTTGCAACATGCGAAAATTCACTCACGAACAACAAATTCAGATCATTAGACATATTTTAGCAAGGAAATGCCAATGTTACTTCATTTTACAATACACACTCTTCTGTTTCCATAAATTTTTTGTAGTTATTCTGTTTATAGAAACAAGTATTATTATTAATTTGAAAGAAAACTCAGTGCGTCAAATGGACCATATTTATAACTCTTGATAGATAAAGTGTAAGCGTCTGTTGAATTGAACCATACGAGGTGAGATGAGTTCTTGTTTTGCGCAGTGAAGATTATCAGACTATCAGAAGAGCTTGAAACAGCTAGCCCTGCTATAGTACGGCTTATTGTTGCCAAGCCAATGCTGCATATGAACTCCGATGGCGTCCAAGTTACAGCTACTCCTTCCATGGAACCCCAGCACTTTTCCTTGTGTTGTAGTCGAAGAGAAAAACGTCCCGTTTTCTTCACCGTATGGACCGTACTTCCCACGGCTCGTGAAGAAACTCAGTGACTTGACGACATTTGATCTGTCTGAATTGTTCAGTGGTCCATAAAACCCTGAAATGCAGGTGAGGGTTTCGTTTGGATACTCAAGTTTAATCTGCAGCACAGATTTGAGAGCATTAGAAATGGTTGTGATGCATAATGGCTTTTATTAAGAGAGAAGAAGGAATTGTTGTTTACCCTGTGTGTGGCGACTCCATTGTTACCACCATGTTTAGTGGACCAAACAGATTGTCCATTTCTATCGTACTCTACTTGTATTGAAGAGATAGAATCATTTCCTCTCGTCACAAATATCTGCTTGATCCCTGAAAATACTCCATCGTCCCACGATTGACCTCCTTGGCCTCCCCATGGTCCAGGCCCGCTTGGTGTTGGTTCTTTGACGACTCCACGCTCAACCTGTGAAAATTATTTAAAATACAACAAGTAGTCTGCTATTAGGGTCTTCAATCCAGATAAACCAACCAAACTTGAAAAGAACAATATGATTACCAAACAAGTCTTAATTTGGATAAGTCTTCAAAAAGATATACCCTACTAAAACCCGGAATCGTATAAACCAACCCATAGTAGAATTGTTTTACTGGATGCTATCCTAGAAACCAAAATTTGAACAACCGGAAAATACTATGGTGATGGAATCTACAAGTTACCTCTTCGCCTTGGCCGTTTGCTGCAAGGACTAGCTTATTAGCCCACGGGGAATTTTCGATTTCCACAGTGCCAGAGTTATTATAAGGAATAATTGCACTCTGAGGAGATGATGGCTTAAGGGAACTTATTTTGCATTCCATAACATGAACACCAATGGAATCAAGAAACAAACCCTCTCTTCCAAGGAATCCAACAACTCTACCCTCGTCCATTTTATGTGTAAAAGAAGGTCCTTGTTCTTCTCCAAAAGGTCCATGCTTCCCTTTGTTAGTGCGGAAAGTCAGTGACTTTATCACATTAGGTCCCATATATATCAACGGTCCATACGTTCCCGTTACATGTGTTAAAACCTCTGATGGGTAATCAAATACAATCTGCAAATTACATTCCGTCCAAAAAAAGAGTCTTAGATATATGAAGTGTCATTTAGCTTAAGCAAAACAAAAAAAAAGTTTAAAATTTACACACCTTATCATGTCTGAATCCTCCCGTGCCACCATGCTTGCTTCCCCACACAGCCTGTCCTCTAAAATCATAACAGACCTTCATCGACACAACCCCGACACTGCGTGACAAATTGATTTGTCTTATACCGGTATAAATACCATCGTCAAACATGATACCACCTGTCCCACCCCATGGTCCATATGTTTTCGCACCACCTTCAACTTTTGACTGCGACTTCTCAGTATCTGTCACCAACTGATGAAAACAAAAATTCGATTTAGTTAGTTTGTTAGGAAACTAAAAAATCGGATAAAACCTGGATGTCTTGAAATTACCTTTTGTTTGGGGATCTCAGCACCTGCATGATCACGAGATTCGAAAGAAGGCAAATTTGGATCTTTCTGCCTGAGGGCAACAACTATATCAAAGTTTTGCCCTACACTTCCTTGTATCACTGAGTACTCATGCTTCTTGTCACCATTAGGAAAATTTTGATGCGAGTGCAAAACGATTTTCGACGAAGGATGATTCTCTTTAGGAATTGGTTGAATGTGAACACCAATGGCATCCGTATACCAACCAGCCTTCCCGTGGAACCCAATAATCTTCGTCCCTGACTTTGGCAATGCGAAGAATGTACCTGACTCAACACCAAACGGCCCGTATTTTCTGTGGTTACTTTCAAGAGTAAGTGATCGGACACATATATTTCCCCAGGCATCAAAGCTACCGTAGGTTCCACTAACTGAAATCAGATACTCATGTGGGTAATCAAGTTTGACCTACACATCATGAGAAGGGTGATTAATTTCTGATAACTAAGAAAATATTTATAGAATAAAGAGTCTTAATCATACCTTATCAGACTTCCTGCCTCCCTTTCCTCCACGTCTTTCAGACCAAACTGAGCTACCGTTTTTGTCATATTCAACTTGTATAGAGTCTATACTAGAACCATGGGCTATAATTATTTGCCTTACTGTGGTGTGCATTCCATCATCCCAGGCATGACCACTTTGGCCTCCCCATGGGCCAACTGATGCAGGCTTGCATTCAACACTCTGCAGAAACAAGTTCAAGTTAATCTCATATAATCATAGCTGCAATATCAGCTTATATGTATTGAAAATTCATATTCTATAGAAAAACTGAAGAATGAGGCTAAACAAAAGATGATGCCAATACCATCCTCAGCTAAGATGATCTCTAAAGACTCGAAGTAAAGCAAGTGTGAGAAGTTCGAGTGAAGAGATAGCTGACTACTGCAACACATAGCTTAGACATTTGGTATGAATTTATATTGGATGAAAAGGTTACGTTAGTGGTTGGGGATTTTCTGGAATATCTTAGATAAAGTTGCAGAATACACGTTATACAATCAACTCATTCTGATTTCCACTATCAAAGGAAGTCAAGGAAGGAAAAAAGAATCATATTCTCCAAAGAATCATATTTCCCATCCCATCCCAAGATAACAAAATACCCACTACTGAACCTTCTTGAATTCAGTCAAGTTCCCAAGCAGGTGCACATTTCTTATTATATAAAGAAAGGATTTCAATGTGATTTTAGGAGCTTTTAAACTTAACTAATTTTACTCACCCCATGCTGCTAACAAACTAATCTCTTACTAACTGCAGAATCAAAATATGAGAATGATATAGCACGTGATTAAATGACAGCTCAAATTAAATTAAGAGGTACCTTAGCGGTTGGTTAATCACTCTACCAATAATCTTTACAGGAACAATCTCCATTCTTAAAGTGGTGTAAGCATTTTGTGTCGTCCAACAAAATGTCACAGTCATATCTCCTAGAGACGTACTTTGCAGTATTATGGCAATCTCGGCACATCCTAAGATTTTTTATGATCCTTATCGTTGTCTTAGGTGCACGCGATGAGGAAATGAGACCAAACGCCATGGCAAGCTTTTCGCTGTGGATTCCACAACTTGCTTCCCTTCCCTCTTCATCAATCAAAAGTTCTCCATTATATTGGTCACTTCTATTATCAAGCCTACACATTTTTTCCACACAGGGATACAGCACATCGGTACATAATTTCGACCGATCACCTGTCGTAAATGTATGAATTAAATTTCTGACTTCAATCCAGCTCTGCCCAAGAGGTTTCTTCAGCAAGTTCTCTCTCCTAGGCTTCTTTCCTTCTAGTGATCTCCCAAGTTTTGCACCTAATGCATAGATCTGCGAAACCATATTTTCAGAGACCGGATTTTCAGGTTCCAAGGAGAATAAGTTCTCTGCTGCGTGGATTGCCATGTCAATATCACCATGAATCCTGCAGCCAGTTAAGAAACTTTCCCAGATGGGTGTCTCTGATTGAATATTCATCTCCTGGATAAACTGCAGAGCTTCTTCAAGTCTGTTGGATCGACCGTACAAAGATACCATAGCAGAACAATGTTCCAGAGCAGGAATAATATGGTAATCATTCGCAATGCTGTGGAAGACTTTCTTTCCTTCAACTACATTTCCCATTAAACCGTGCGCAAGGATAATACTTGAAAGAGTTCCCCTGTTTGGCTTGATACCCTGTGTCTTCATTTGATTAAAAAGATCAAGAGCTGGACCATATTTACCATGTAAAACATAACCTCCAATCAGCGAGTTCCAAGTTATGATATCTTTCGTTTCCATACCCTTGAAGATGCTTCTTGAGTATCCTATATCCCCTGACTTAGCGTAAGTATCTGTTAAAGCGTTTTTAACAGCATGGATAGCATCTAGGTTTCTCCGCAATACACAACCGTGTATCTCTCTTACCATTTTGGCCCCAAGAAGATTTGCACAAGCAGGTAAGAGGCTTAGAATTGTAACTGAATTTGGCATGAAACGAGAGAACTGCATTTTTCGAAAAAGTTCCAAGGCCTCGTCCTTTTTACCGTTTTGTATGTAACCAGCAATAATTAGGTTCCATGATGCAGTATTCCGCTGAACTTTTCCATCTTTTTCCATCCTCTGAAATAAGTCCATAGCCTCACCCTCGTCTCCATTCTTAATATATCCTGAGATCATCGTGTTCCATGTGATAATATTTGGTCTTACATTTGCATCTTGCATCTTTGTAAACAATTCATAAGCCTTGCCACAATAGCCTGCTTGGCAATACCCAGTTATCATCGAGTTCCAAGTATATACATCCTTATTCTTTACCGAATCAAAAACTTTTCTTGCATCTTCCAGTTCTCCACACTTCGAATACATATCAACCAGAGAATTCCCCACAAGCACATCATCGATAAAACCCATCTTCACAGCAACAGAGTGAACTTCTGAGCCCAGGTTTAGAACTTTTAAACATGAACAAGCCGATACAGCACTCATAATAGTGACTCCATTCGGCACTACACCTGCTAAAAACATCTTCCTAAACATGTCTAGTGCCTGAAACCTCATCCCATTATGAATCAAGCCCGAAATCATAGCTGTCCAAGTAAACACGTCAGCAGTTAAACCAAACCTCTCCATCTTCTGCATCAAATTCATTGCATCTTCACATTTGCCTAGCTGGTTATAACCCCCAATCAATATGTTCCAAGTAACTAACCCTGGCGCTATTCCTTCTTTTTCCATCTCTTCTACCAACCGTACAGCTTCTTCATGTTTACCATTTTGGCAGTAAGCTAACAGTACAGAGTTCCAAGCAACCACATCTCTCTCCTTCATGCGTCTAAAAAACTTTGTAGCGGAATCCAAGTCACCACATTTTGCATACACAGCTAAAATAGAGTTACTAACACGAAGACACGAACTCATCCCGAGTTTTATGACCACCGAATGAATCAACTTCCCAGTCTCAACATCTCCACAATTGGCACATCCCTGTAATATCTTGGGGAACAAGAAAGCATCAGGCAAAACTCCATCTTCCATCATCGAATGAAAGAGGTTAGAGACTTCTCTCCACCGATTCTCCCTCGAGTAAGCACCAATCATGGCAGACCATGTATAAAGGTTTCTCTCACGCATAGAATCAAACACCTTACGGGCATCAACAAGGCACCCACATTTAGCATACATGCTCAACAGCTTAGTCTCCACAAAGACGTCAGGTTCAGGAAACAGACCGAACCGAGCATGAAGGATACGACCCAAATGGATAGAACCAGAATCAATGCACGCCTCCAACAAGTTGAGGTAAGTGCTTCGTTTTACCTTGGATCCTTGTTGAAACAACGAGTCGAGAGCTTTCTCAGCTTCGAGCAGACTTCCATTTCTACACAGATAATCCAATTGCTCGTCAGGGATGATATTGGGTTCTTTCTTCTTCATGAAAGATAGATTTTTCTTTCTGGATTTTGGATTAACGTCAGGAGAATTCTCAACCTTTGCTGGGACCTGATAATTCAAACAAGTTTTGGGAAATGATGGTATGAAGAGCTTCTCCATTTTCAACAAATACTGCTATTCACTTAAACAGCTCTAAAGTCTTTTCCTTTATCTCTGTTTCCGCTTTGAATCTCCAACGAGAATCAACAGATTACAGAGTAATAAGAGTTTAAAGCTCAACGAAGAAGAAGATAAGGAAGCACGAAGAACCTCGGTAAATGGTGTTCCATTGGGCAAAAAATATGAAACGTTTAGTGATAAGATTTTATTTTCCAATCAAATTTTAACACGTGGCACATGCCTGTTCGCACAAAAAAAAATTCAAGAGATTTCATCTCACAGATGAGAGTTTACAGTTTTGGTGATTTAAAAAAATTACAGAATTTGTGGTTTGCGGAGGTAGAACATCATCAACAGATCAGTGCAGACTTAAAACAGTCAGAGATCAACTAACTTCTACATTATTCATATCTCCATCTACAATATCCCCATTAAGATTAGCGAAACATAAGATAACAAACTGGACCTTATAGATATTATTATGCCTCAAACTGAGTTAAGCAGTGGCAACACCAGTATGCTTCACTATAGTAGCCAGAAGATCGTCTTTCCTCGCACCAACAAGCTTATCCACAACTTCGCCGGCTTTCATGAACACAAAGGTTGGCATTGCCTCCACACCAAACTCTTGAGCAACACTCTAGTTAACACAGCATAAGTATATATAGAATGTGTCAGTGTATGTGCAAATTGCGGCATTAACTTTAGAGCCTAATTGCTATGAAAGTGTGTTTGTTTGTGTGGTTTCACCTGAAGTTCGTCAACATCCACCTTGAAGAAGATTGCACTCGACATGAACTTCTTAGCCAAATCGGTGAAAACTGGAGCAATCAGACGGCATGGTGGACACCATGAAGCAGTGAAATCTATCACAATCTGAAAACAATGACATTATAATACCATTAGAAGACTAAATTACCTAAAGCCATCAACATTAAATTTCAACATAATGGTTATATTAACGAAACAAAGAACACAACACATGAGACAAAAAAAAAAAAAAAAAACAGTCAAATAGTAACACAATACAAGTCAGTGAAGAAGGAAGACACTCTAAACAGAGTATACAGATATTTTTTCACCCATTAAAACGATGAATATCTAACCAAAGGTTTTGGTTCCACCACAATATTGTTGTGAGCTTGTGATCTCCTTAAATCATTTCTACGTTAGGCGAAATTCAAAACCTCGGTGTAAATGTCTATATTTAAGGCGAAACATAACCTGAACTGAAAGAAAACCCCTAAAATGTTTTCTTCGAAACCACCACTAAAACCAAATCGCAGGCATTGGAAACGAAAACCCTAATTCCCAAAAATCAAAAATAGAAGGAAAACAAAAGGGGAGACAGAGAAGCGTGACCAGCTTGTTGGACTCTTTGGCTTTGTCGAGTTGAACGGTCCATACATCGTTCGCGTGGCAACCGATCACTTGTCCTTCTTCTGCCGCCATTTCTTCTATACCTGAGGGAACAAGGTAAAACCAAAATCCTCCGATCAACACTTTTTATTTTTTTCTTCCGTGCCGGCCTCTTAGTGAAAAAGCCAAATGACAAAGACATATTGACATAATTACCCCTGCATATATACACGGTTACTACGAATTGGCATCCAGCTGGACCGGACCGGTGGCTCGCTTACGGCTCATGCATGTACCATTTGTTTGTACCTTACACACGATACCAAAGTGCTCCATCACATTGGTCTCTCGTGTCTCAAGTTCGAATTCGCTCCTCAACACCTATTTATATTTTCTTCAAACAAAAAAAAATAATAATCGATCTGTAACCACAAGAATGAAATAAAATATCTGATGAAATATATTTTTTTTTCTCTACAGATAAGATTATATCACTAAACCTTAATCAGTTGTATCGTTCCTCTCTTCCTTTCACTGTAATGGCGCTTCCAAGCACAGTCTCATCTCCTTCCTTCAAATCAACTCCGCCGTATCTCTCCGCCTTCACCCCTAAATCTCTGCATCTCCCAGCTACGTACCGTATCCTCAACCGTCGTAGCTGTAAGCTCAGCTCCTTCAGATGCTCATCTTCCTCCTTCTCCGAGAAGCACCACAACGCGAACCCACCAAAATCAGATGACCTCGTCGAGCTCCCTCTCTTCCCGCTACCTCTCGTTCTCTTCCCCGGCGCAACAATCCCGCTTCAGATCTTCGAGTTCCGTTACCGAGTCATGATGCAAACGCTCCTCCAATCCGATCTCAGATTCGGCGTCGTCTACTCCGACGCCGTGTCAGGCTCCGCAGCTGGAATCGGATGCGTCGGAGAGATCGTGAAGCACGAGCGTCTCGTCGACGATCGATTCTTCCTAATCTGCAAAGGCCAGGAGCGGTTCCGCGTGACGGATCTCGTCCGCACGAAACCTTACCTCGTCGCGAAGGTGACGTGGCTTGAAGATCGACCGTCCGGTGAAGAGAATCTTGACGAATTGGCGAATGAGGTTGAGGTGCTGATGAAAGAAGTGATTCGATTGTCGAATCGATTGAATGGGAAACCGGATAAGGAATCACAGGATTTGAGGAAGAATCAGTTTCCGACTCCGTTCTCCTTCTTCGTCGGAAGCACGTTTGAAGGAGCTCCAATGGAGCAGCAAGCGTTGCTGGAGCTTGAGGATACGGCGGCTAGGCTAAAGAGAGAGAGGGAGACGCTTAGGAATACACTCAATTACTTGACCGCAGCTTCTGCTGTGAAAGATGTCTTCCCATCGCAGCCATAGTTTATATTGGTACCTAGAAAATCTCTGGTCTCTCTTTCTTTTTAATGTTTTCAGTTATTGGATACATCATATTTGAAGAATGTGTAAAGTTTCGGACACTTAGGTACTAGATGGTGGACATGTTTCCATAGGATCGTTATAGTTGGATTGATCATGAAAAAAGGGTTTTACTTTTATTGGCTCTGTGATAAAAGAATAGTCTAGTGATGCAAGTATGGTTCTTAATTTTCAAAATGGTATCCAAAGATGCTTGCTTTATCAGAGTTTCAGTGCAAAATCTTTTAATTGCCTCCTATGATCATAGGATCATTATGTTGGGTTGATCGAGAATAGGGTTTTTCCTTAGGATCAAAGAATGGTCTACTGATTCAAGTAAGGTTCTTGGTAGTACCAAGTTGGTACCATATCATTGCTTCTTGAGTTGCCATGTTATTGAAAATGTTATGCTAGAAGTTCGCTTGATCACAGTTTCAAATTCAGTGCCCCCTAACGTTTTAGTACTGAAACTGTTATACCGATGATGAACAGGGGAATTCAAAACACACATGTCTAGAACTGATAGAGATGTGTAATCCATGAAGGTTAGGATTAGTGGCTTTGCCTTTGTGAATCTATTAACACATATTAAGATTATGCCTACTTCAGCTATGCCCTTTCGACAAACTTTGGCTGCTTAAGTTTTTTGGTCAAGACATGCTTACTTGTTTAGTATTAAGATATGTAATTTGAAAAGGTTCAGACTTCAGGGTATTTGAGAGCCTATGGGTTATATATAGTTTTTAATAAGATTACGTTCTAGTGGAAGTGGGTATAGCGTCGTAGAAACAGTGTGGGGACGTTTTTATAGTCAAACGAGGCGATTATCGATTATTGTTAAAGAGACTTTGTATGATTCATTGATTCTTAACCCTTCTTATTTTGGTTGAACAAATGATCAATGTTAATCTGATTTCAAAGTTTGCTTAGTTACAGCAAACAAATTGATTATAATTCATTATAACCACGCACCATGAATGATCATATCTTAATCATCACATAATATAATCATATATTGAAATCTTCGCATCAAGTATAAGATTGTAAAGTCATAAGCTTCCATCAAGTAATAATATTGTAAAGATCAAGTCACAAAGGAGACACGTATTTAAGATTATTCATATTCATATTGCAAGTAGTAAGCTGCCAAATTGGGCACCGTGTTTGTTTAAATTTTCCGAAACGTAGGATGTTGGACAACCCCGTCATCTTGTTTGTTAATGCTAACGAAACGAAACGAAACGAAACAAGTCAATATAAACTATTGCTAGACCATTTTCTTAATAAACTCACAGATCATAAATCGAATCCGGAATATTCATTGAGAGTAAACAGTTAAATCCTGAATATTCCAATCAGTTTACGATTATTGCTTGGATCTTGTGAAGACAAGAATAACTTAATGAAGTGGTTAATTACTTACACTTTTTGGATAGTGAAGCAACGCGGAACAACTTTTAAAACGACGACGCGTAGACATGAGCTCACTTGATTGACCAATACAGGTCCATTACGCCGCCAGCGAAGACTTTTGTTGCCCATATATAATCTCCCCTTCTCTTTCCTTCATCCCACAACACATCATCTACTCAAAATATCACAACAAGACTCAATCGCCGACATTCATTGAACTCAAATCGATTGGAATCTCCGACAACAATCAATCAGTTCCAATCCATGGCTCAGAATCAACAACCAATTTTTCAGACAAAGCCACCAGGTAATAATAGTACTAACCGGATGAGATATCTCCTTTATTGATCTCTTCTTCTTCCGAAATGATTCTAATTTCATCTTTTCTCTTTTTGCAGAACAATTTGTGCAGATACCAATCAACATCGAGCGTGATTCTTCAACCGCACGCATGAACCAAACCGAAACTTCGAACCGGAAACCAAACCACTGGCCAACGATCACCATCTCGATCATCTTCGTTATAATCGGTCAATCCATAGCGAAACTCCTCGAGAACTTCTACTACGACCAAACCAACCGAAGCGAATACAACGAAAACCGTCAAAACGATGGCGTTTGGACTCAGGCTCTTCTCCAAACCGTTGGTTTCCCTCTCCTTCTCATCCCTTTCTTCATCTTCATCACAAAGAACAAACGCAACCATCATCAACAGCCTCCGATTACTTCCGATTCAATCCACTTGAAATCCTTAGCCGTGATCTACATTTGTATCGGAATTGTTATGTCGGTTCAAGGAAGACTCTCAGCCATGGGAAAGCTCGAGATCCCGTTTGGTGTTTTCACTCTGATCTACACGACACAGCTCTTCTTCACTCCCATCTTCGCAGCTTTCATCAACAAAAACAAATTCAACCGATGGGTTGTTATCTCTGTGATCTTAGCTATCGTCACCGGAGCTCTTACTCTGTCCTCTTCATTCGGCGGCGAGCCAGATGAAGCAGAGGAGAACTACGCTAGAGGCGCATGGTCGGCTCTGTTCGCCGGAATCTGCTTCTCTCTACTCCTATGCAACATCCAAAACGTCTACGACAATTACATCTTCAAACGCACCGAATCGACCAATAAAAAACCAAGCTTTGCCTCTGTTTTCGAAGTCATAATCTTCTCCTCCCTCGTCGCTACGATCATCTCCGCCGTGGGCCTGCTTATCGCCGGCGAGCAACACAATTTGAAGAGGGAAATGAATGGTTTCTCCAAGGGTGAAGGTTCGTACGTGATGGCTATGGTCGGTCAAGCTGTTTCGTGGCAGATATATTGGGTTGGGATCGTGGGACTTGTCTACTCTGTCTCGAGCGTGTTGTCGAATGTGATCAGTGTCATTACGTGGCCGATCGTGTCGGTTCTTGTGGTGATCTTCTTCAACTTCATGGATGATGATTTCGATGTCTTCAAAGGTATCGCCTTGGTTACAGCCGTCTTGAGCGCCGTCGCTTATTTCATTAGGCTTCATAAAGAGAATCGTATGGCATATTAAGTTTTTTCCTTAATTTTTTGTGTGTGTTTTAATCATATATTTTAATTTGTTTATTTGTGTGTAAACTGTTAAGTGTAAGTGTGTAACAGCTTCGGTTTTAGATGTAAATTGATTTAATTTTTTGTTCGTAATGTTGTATGTTTTACAATGAAATTAACCATTTATATATAAGGTCCTTGTTACTCAATATCATATGACAGGAAATTGGAATCCTATATAGTATGTTTTAAGAGCACTGTCGACTTGTGAACTAACCTGGATTGTGCCCATATTAGAGACTCCACTGCATAAATCTATAGAACATGGAGATAAAAGATTTAACATTGTATAGTTATGTATAAAAACCTATGGTGAATAACTTTTTTAGTTAATTTTTCTTCTATGGTTCTAAAAACCACGTTTTCTTTGTCATGAATATGAACCCACATGGAAGGGTTAAAATTTAAGACACATTGATATAGACATACACATGCCCTCACTTCATTGACTAGTATACACTTCCAGGGTCGACCACTCTTTATAAACACCACACATCAGATTTTCCTAAACATTATCTATCAATTATTTTCACTCTCCGACATCAGTTCCAAGCAAAACCATGGTCAAAAATCATCAGATAGTTCAAACCAAAGCACAAGGTGATGTATTCCAAATATCATTCTTATAATTAAGTATCAATTACTCACTATGAATTGTCTCGACTCTCAGATCTATTAGATTCTCAATTCTTGTTCTTGTTCTCAATTCTTGCAGAAAATTTTGTGCATATACCAATCAATATAAAGCAAGAATCAACCACACTCATATATCATTGGCCAACCATTATCGTATGCATCATCTTCGTCATCACTGGTCAATCCACAACCAAACTCCTCGAAAACTTCTACTATAACCAACTGCAACGAAAGGACTACAACTCAAACCGCCAAAACGACGGCGTTTGGACTCAATCTCTCCTCCAAACCGTTGGGTTCCCTCTCCTTGTCATCCCTTTCATCTTCTTCACCACCAAGAAACACAACCAACAACAACCTCCGATCACCTCTGATCGGTCCACAACAAAAGTAGTACTTTCTTTCTCAGGTTGTATCGGAATGCTCTTGACGGGTCATGGAAGACTCTCCGGTAAGGGAAAGCTCGAAAGCCCCTTTAGGGTCTTCACTCTTATCTACACAACACAACTCTTCTTCACACCTGTTTTGGCCGCCTTCATCAACAAAATAAAATTTAATAGATGGATCATCATCTCTTTGATCTTGGCAATCGCCACCGGAGCTCTCACTTCCTTCTCTTCCTCATTTGGTGGCGAGCCAGACGAAACAGAGGAGGATTACGCAAAAGGCTCATGGCCAGCTCTGATATCCGGCGTTTACTTCTCTCTCATCCTCTGTATTATCGAGAACGTTTTCAAACGTACCGAGTCAACCACTAGAAAACAGAGCTTCGCCTCTGTTTTCGAAGTCGTTATCTTCTCCTCCCTCGTCGCTACGATCATCTCCGTCATGGGTTTGCTGATATATGGAGAGCAACACGATTTGAATAGGGAAATGAATGGATTCTTGAAGGGGAAAGGTGCGTACGTGATGACTCTGGTGGGTCAAGCTGTCTCGTGGCAGATCTATTGGGTTGGGATCGTGGGACTCGTTTTCTCCGTTTCGAGCGTTTTATCAAACGTCATCACCGTCATTACGTGGCCGATCGTGTCGGTTCTAGTGGTGATCTTCTTCAGCTTTATGGACGATGAATTTGATGTCTTCAAAGGTGTCGCCTTAATCACTGCGGCCTTAAGCGCGGCCGCTTACTTCTATAGGCTTCACAAAGAGAATCTTAACTAAGTAACATAGGGGAATATATTTCTTGATATTGTTTGTGTGAGTATGTGTGTTACTTCTAAATGTATATTTTATTTTTGAATTGTAAGTCTTTAAGCACTCTTGTTTGAAGTACGGTAGATGATTCAGCTTTATTGAGTGAGTATGTGTGTTCTTTGTCCTTCCTCCTCATCTAGTTAGTAGTTAGGTTGAACCATCCAAAACATGATCGTTTCATTCCCGTGGCATTAGATGGCATTGATACTCTTGAATCTGTATCATCTAATCTGTATTTAAGATGTTAGCAACAATTAACATTCATATATTTTTAAAGAACATATAGATCTGAGATAACAATGTGAAAGAAAGATGATTCATCTCGTTTTGGTTTTTTACCTTACGAATTTTCTCTCTGGCCACCTATATATTGAGATTTGTACATTTTCTGAGAGCATCAATCACATATTGTTGGAGCTTTGTAATGAGAAAACAAAGTAAAAATTGCTTCTAGAATAAGAGAAAGAAAAGTTCAATAGCGCAAGACTTTTCTTATTGATCTGATACTTCATTTCTTATAAGATTTTAACATATTTGTTAAACACTAAATAAGGAAAACTAAGTAATTTCTTAACATCAAATATGTGAAGGAGATGAGATTCCATCCAACACATACGTATGAACCAAAAAAACTAGCAATATTCCGTTTAATATATTTCATGAAATGAAATAGAAAACTGATTAAAAACAATAAAATAAGATATATATATATATATATAATTAATTTGAAAAACACAAATTTAGGAAACCAAGCGTTACACAATAAAGTGAAAAAAAACAGAACGTCGCTCTCTCCTCTCCCTAACAGTAAACCCTAGCCTCCATTTAAGCTCTGTGGCTGGGAAGTCACTCCGGTGGTCGGCACTTCTTGTTGACGCCGTGAGTGGCTTCCCCTTTAGGAGTTGTTCTAGTTTTTTGGTTCAGCAGTCTATCTATCTCTTAGTGCTTGGTGGAAGAAAGCTTAATCGAGCAAAATGGTAGATTTTCACGGCGGGGATCGTTGGTGCCGTCAGTGGTTAGCTTCTCCAAAGAGAGTTGTTGGTTGGTGTCCGAGATCTCTAGATCTGTCGGGTGCTCTGTTTTTGTAAGAGGTTTGGTGTTTCACGAATCCTTGGCCATAGTCTCAGCCATTTTTGCTTTCGGTAAGCGGGTCTTTTGGCTGCTCTTCTATGCCGATTTGCTAGAGTCAGATGGCTTTCTTTTAGTTGGTTATGTATAGTGGTTGCTTAATTTGTTCCTTGGTAGTTTCGAGTTCAGCGGTAGTAGCCTTCATTTGGGAAGTCCTTTGTCTTGATTCAAGTGTTGATGGCTTGTGTTGGTGGTGTTGTTGGAGCGCTCATTTGAGCTGGATCTTGTATTTACAGAGAATGGGAGGATTCCGGATCAGTTTGATCGACGGGTTGGGCTCATTGGTTATACTCTTTGTCTATACTTGAGCTGGTTATGATTTTGTTGATGTTCATGTGCTTATCGTTGTGTCTAAGCCTCCAAGTTTCATGCTGTCTCCTCGTCTCAGCTGTGGATTTCCTTTGGATTCGTTTTCCTTCTAAAGAGAGGTTTCGTTTTGTTTGAATGTGATGATAGAAAATCTGAAGTTTGCCGAGTTCCCTCTTCTTGTTGTCGTTCTCTGTGGATGTTAGCTTTCTCGCTATTCGCCGATTTCGTTTATGTGATTGGTGGTTTGAGGAGTTAAGCTTCGCTCCTTGCGTTTTGAAGACTTCTAGTTTGACGTACTTTGGCGTATCAACGTCGTCGTCGCTTCCGGATGTGAGTGGTCTTGCTTGCCGTGTTATGAAGTCTCTGGTTCCTGGTTTTGAGAGATTGGCTCTCCGCGTGTTAGGAGGTAGTAGATGTTATCCTTGAATTGGCCGTGGGCATTCGGGGTAAGTCTCATTCGATTGTGCTCCAGAAGAGGAGGTGCTTTGTTTTCTCGTTTCTTTTATTTCTCTTAAGGTTTTATCGCCGGTTGCCTCTTTTTTAGATTTTGGTTTCGTTTCCCTTTTGATTTGGCTTAAAAACTTGTGTTATGTTTGTAGTTTTCCGATCGTTTCCCTTTTATAGGGCGTAGCTTCTGGGGAAATTTTATTTCTGCCGGCTTTGACTCCGGGGATATTTACGTCGTCCGCCGGCTTTAGTTTCCCTCTTTTGGGCTTTGTATTTCATCTTTGACACCAAATCAAGTTTTAATAAAATTCCAGTTGACAAAAAAAAAGGAAACCAAGCGTTAAACTTTGGGTCCAAATTTTTGAGGATAGTTTGAGATAGTTTACAAATGATTCACACAAAAAACTTCATCAACTCTAAGGGACCAACCTTTTCATGCATATATGGTCGTTGATATGTAAAAACATTTCATTTGCATTTGTGAAGAAAAAAAAAGTATATGGTATATATATAAAATGTCATATCTGTCGTAATCGATTAGGTGTACTAGAGATGTTGTGGAGAATAGATGCATCAAAAACCTAGTCTTTTTTACATTGACCATTGACCTTTATTATGCTTCTTGTTTTGAGTCATGTCATTTCCTTTATGTCCAACATACAGTAATTAACAAGCTAAGTGTTCTCCACTTTGAGGAGATTAAGTGACAAAAATGAACATTAGTTGCAAAGATTATATAAGAGAAAGAGAGAGATTGCGAGTTGAGAGAACACATGTCTCGAGTCAGACTCACTACAGTCTACAGTATTTGGGAAACTTCACTCTTTTCCTCCGTCAGTACTTTACATGTCCTAAAACAATAATTATTGTGGTAAGTGATAACGATTATTATTGACAGTTTCATCAGACAAAACGATCATTTTTGACAGTTTCACTTAGCAAAATAATAATCATAAAAACATTCAATTTTGTGTTATGATAGTCACATCCATGCATGTTATAGCCTAATGGATAAAAACGGTAAGTTTTTGTAGAGAAGTAGTAGTTGGTAAATACTCTTTATTTACATTCATCAACACCACTTAATTAACAGTCACATGTAATGTATTGTCCTCATAATTTTGATGTTTTTTCTTCACAATATAAATATAATTAAACGACCTAACGTCCGATCTCCCACAATAAGTCGTCATCTCCATGTGAGAACGACAACTTCGTTATTACATGCCGATCAAAATACAAGCGAAACACTCAGCAAAACATCTTCTATTCGATTAGTATTCAGTCCCATTATGTTACCGGAAGGAACTTGAGTTTCAACATAAGTTACGGCTGTATAGGCTGTTATATATGTACTCTCTCTACCATAGACAAATGTAATGAAATTAAATTTGGAATGTTGTTTTTAATATGAAACAATAGAGCAATACATTATAGAGTGGATTTTTTAATATGTTAAATTTCCTATATATTCTCTCTCTCTTTTTGTAACAATGCATGGATGTATAAGCTTGTGAACTAATGATGGCTTCTATTTTCTACTGTTTTACTGCAAAAACTGGGTTAGGCAACATAAAGAAAAAACATTTATAAAAATAGAATTCAAATTGTTTGCTCAATGGAACACGAAACCTAGTTAAGTCCTGTTTAAGATCCGGCAAGCAAACGGATAAACTGGGAAAAAGCAGCTTCGAGTTCAACACCCAGCCAGAAAGCTTACTCACTATCAAACCCAACCCTATTTTATACACAAGAGAAAACACTTTTTAAAACCCTATTTTATACACAAGATCAAACTCTTTTTAAAAATAAAATTTAAAGAAGCTATGTCGATCGCATTGGGAAGATCAAACATTAAAAAGAACAAGCAGAAGATCAAATTTAAACTCTGACACTAACTCAATAGTACTAACAGTCTTTAACTCGTTTCTCCCCAAATTTATTTTTAAATATGACAATAATAATCTCTCATCTATCTCAAGGAAACGTACGATGTGCATGTTAATCAGTACTCACAAACCCTAGGTAGGTACGACAAGTCACCATATTGTCCGACAACAACAAAAATACTCAAATAAACCATCTCTCGTACTCGTAGATCTCTCATAGTTATAAGAGTAATTATACCTAATCATAAACGTTTTAAAGACTTATATAACATCTTCATATGTTGAGATCTCAAGATCTAGGAGGTGCAAAGAAAGGCGTACCGGCGGCGACAAATGCATTGAACGGAGCCGCCGCCGCCGCAGTGTAAAGGGACGACGGGTCAATCGATCCGTTATTATTGTTAACGACGGTCACGGCGGTTGTAGCAGCTGCTGAAGCTGTCGAGTCCAAGAGGTTTAAATGGTGGTGTTGAGAGGTTTCGGCGTTAAGGCTGGAACTGTAGCGGTGATGATCCGATGGACCTTGGTCGTAGAGTATGCCTTTGAACACGTGTCCTCCGATGTTTACAGCCGTTTGATAAGCATACTCTTCGTCTTCATCGTCGATTGAGCTGACTCTCATACACCGGAAAACCGCCAGTGAACTTATCTCCGGTGGTAAATGACTAGTCTCTAACCCTAGTTTAATTATATAAAAAAAAAAGAATTACTTCTTCATCAAAAAAATAATAATAATAAAGAATTACTTCAAAAACTATATAATAAAACCTAAGTTTCTATATAAGCAAATAGAAAACAAATCCATGTAAGCAACACATAATTAAAATATGTTTATTTTTATATCGAAGTTTCGATTTGAATAATATATGGAATAAGAAACAAATTCTTGTAAACAAAACCTAAGCTTGGATTATTGAGTTTTAAGTCACATATTCAAATTTGACCCCAAAAAAGTCAGATATTCAATATATAAAAACCAAATCTTGAGAGTGGGTTAAGCATAGTAGCCTCAGGAAAACCGTTTACCAAAGAATAGTGACTGAGAAAAAAAAGTGTTAATCAAAATCAAACAGCAAAAAATAAAGCAGCAAAATCCGGTGGACATCTATTCACAATCAAATAACATTGTTTGCTTTCTTGTCAACCCATTCAAAATCAAATCTTATCATTAAAAAACGTTTAGATCTTTTCTAAAATTTGCAAAAAGTTTCACTCGATGTTAAGTAATCAGAAACTCATCGTCATACCTAAAGAATTAGCATTAACCACACGGGTGCAAGCAAGAGCCGAGCCACCAGCACAATTACTGTCGTCTCCAAGGCCATTTTTCTCGTCCTCTCTGTCGTCACCATCACCATCACCATCATCGTCATCACCACCGCCAGAGCTAGCGTCTCTTATCCGCTTAGCTGGCAAAGAAGCTAACTGAGCCTGTCTCTCACGGCGTTTAGCAGCGGGGACCCACGTGCTCTTCACGTGTGTTTGGCAATCAAACCCTCGGCTCTTACAACAAGTACGACATCTCATATGAGGACAATCTTTCTTGGCTTGATTCCCACAGTCTTGGCAATTCATGTTTCCTTGCCTCGTCACCGTAAACCCTCCTGTAGAGGTTCTCACCGGCTCATGGTCGGAGACGACGTTGAAGTACAAACTCCGGTTAGTACCCCGGTTATTAGTGTTACTGCTACCACCACTTGGGACCATACCAAAAGAGTAGAGATTTGTTGGAGCAGCCACTTGGTTTTGTTGATGCTGTTGAAAATATTGAGGTGGCCAAATCTCAAAACCCTTGTTGTTGTTGTAGATCTCGTCTTTGTATAGATAGAGATAATTGTTGCTCTTGTCTTCGTTATGATCCTTGTCTTGATGATGATGATGGTCTTGTTTGTTGTTGTGATCTCTCCCTCCTAGATAGAACAATCCAGCCATTTCTTCTCCTGCTTCCACTTAATACAAACCAAAAGAAATTTAAGAGAGAGAGAGAGAGAGTTTATGAGACTCTTTTGGGGTTTGTGAATAAATAATTTTTTGGGGATTTGAGTTTTTTTTTTTTTTTTACCTTTCTCTTTTGCTATCTAGCTCATTAATTTGTAGCTAGACTTGGGAGATATATATGTGTTTGGTATTATAGAAGGAGCAGATTTGGGAGCAGATGGAGAGAGTAATGATGATAAATGGTGCGAGGAAATTTAAGCAAAACTGCTGCAAACGCCGCCAAGGTTTTTATTATTGCTTCTCTTCTCTTTTCTTCATCATTTAAGACATTGTCTCTGTGATCAAGAACTCAAGCAATTAACTGCTACTGCTGGTTGTCTCTCTCTGTGGGTAGAAAAAGAGAGAGAGAGGAGAGAGGAGACTAAAGAAGAGATAGAGAGAGTACTATGAAGATCTTCTTCTATGGGGCACTTTCTCTACAGTTGTCTTCCAGTTTCAATGAATCCCCATCACAATAAATATTAAATTATTTTTATATCTATATGCATATATTAAATCCTTACAATACATATGTAGACCATATATTTTTTTCATATGGTAATCAATCAAAATAGTATTAATTAATAATCCAAAAAAAAAAAATAGAAACTACTCAAAAATTATAAAATAAAATAACGGAGATGGAGATTTTCTATATTATTTAATGTCTTCAAGAAATTAATACTTCAAAAGAATAAAAAGTATATATCAGATAAGATAAATCAATCACCAAACCGAGTTAGCTAGTGGGTTAAAGACAAGGTCCCGGTTTTTTAAAGTTAAAACCAAACAGGAGCTAGTCTGTTCAAGTCGCATGCATGTTTATTACATAGCTAGGTCCGACCGGTCGGATCACTCCGTATTAAAACAACACTCTTGTTCGATTTTGAAACCAGCTAAATTACGTTGCCGGTTAATCAGATGGTGTGATTAGACGGTCATTTGACATAATTTTTTTACCGGATGTGATGTAATGTTTTATACTTTTCAAACGGTGCCTCGTGCGGTAGTATTTTAATATTATCTCTGTGTCTTTTGCCTCTTTTGTTTTTGTCGGCAATTTGCTTCATTTGGCCTTAATCAAAGAGATAAGACCATCTCCACTAAAATACGATCTGGCTGAAATAAAATTCTAAAAGGATTAACACTTTAGATCATTTTATTTGTTTGGTACGTTATCAAGCTTATTATTTTCGCATGCATGTTTCTTAACTTCTATTGCAAACCGCTAAATTGAATTGTAAAGAATATTATAAATTATTTGCTGTGATTGTTTAAGAAGTTTTCTCTTTTTGATGGAATATAATAGAATTCTTACCTCAAATTATCTAAACTTATCCAACCCAATAATCGAATGATATAAGACAATAATAGCTGAGTTTCATAATTGAAAACTTTAACAAGCTAGTGCTGTGTAAATGCTGTTAAACAAAGTAATTATATACAGTAAATGTGATTTTTAATGGATAATTGCTTGACAGCAAACCCTATAGATATAGTCTAAGTTGTTTAGGTCACGAGTAATAATTATCAAACCAACAGATGGATAGGATCCATTTCGTTCCCCCAACCAAACTTACTCCATGAGGAGATTGTTTAAAGGTTTTTTAGAGATATACAAAATCCTAAAGTTTGATCTAATTAAAATTTATTTAGATTTTTTTTTTTTTTGTATTGATCAGATACCTCTTATAAATCCGTGATATAATTAAGTAACCTGGCCATATCATAGGCTATAAAGTAAAGGAGAAAAAAGTTAAACCTCCTTTTAATTGGCGAGGGAGTGAGACCAAACAAGCAAATCCACTCCGAAGTCCTTGATCACATGGAACCGCGTGATTTAGCGGCGCAATTTAATGTTAACTATAGTATTTAGCGTCATTATATTTGGTATTTAACTAAACTCAAGTCGAATAAATTTCAAGTCAAAAGTCAATAGTAAAATACTTTCAAATGGCATATCTAAGTTTAATAAACCCAAAAACAATCTTATAGTGACGCTGATTTACATTGTAACATATATAAATCTTTGCTTGTATATCAACCATATAACAAAACAACGAGAAAATTAAACCAGATGCATAAGTAATTGATGTAACGCAGATTCATGACTATACCGTTTGCTCTAACTTATTAGTACTACTGTCTGATGTGAAGTGATATGTTTAGACTTTAGAAGGTCCAAAGTCACGACTCAACTGAGATTTAATTTGACTTCTCATAGATGTAACAAATACATCGTTATCAACCGACCATCCAATACATGATAAAAATAAAGAAACGATGACGTACCTTCCATCGAATCAAATAACGAAAAATTAACACATTTCATTATGGGTATCGACTTGTGGGTTATAACTTGTACTATTGGCTAGTGTACGATGGTAAAGTAAACACGTTATTACGGACCCAACGTGAGAGGATTTTTTTATTTTCTTTTCTTTTGCGGTGGACTAGATATATACTACTCCTAACTTCTTTGTTTTTGTGTATTTTATCAGAATTTGAAAGCATGAACTCCTAACTTCGATGACTGGATCTTCAATGATTAAACTAGTTGCCTAATCTCCCTTTTGTCTTTTCTCAACAAAATTTTCTTTAATTTCTTTTGTTGTTGCGCTCAATGAGAACCTAGCTTTAAATTGTTTGTGAAGCGGTAATTCTATCGATACACGGATTACGAATATATAGATGCGGTAAACTAAGAAAGAAAAAATAAGAATTTTAGAATCTCAGGCAATGAGATTATACATTAATTTGCTGTTAGAGAGACAGCATAAATAATATTGTATAAAGAGCAAAATGCATTGCGTGCTCATAAATAATTATGGCAAATGATATACTAGTATATCAGGCAGTGTTTAGTGGTTAAATAACAAATGATTATTGGAAAATGATCTTACTATGATTTGTCAATACACACACATAGGCAAGTAAAGAGTGAGGGCTGAGGAGTGCATGACTTGTTTGGGGAAATTTATAGTTGAAGAGAAGTCCCAATTATTATGTCTTTGTCTTTCACCCTCGAGCCTTGTGCATGCTCACCCTTCACTTCCTGTCTCTTAAAAGTTAAGACTAGAAGTCAATCATTATCTTCGTTAGCTAGTGTATCTATGTCCTTTTATTTTTGTTAATACTGATGACAATTTTTTTTTTTTTTACTGAGCTATTGTTTCTGGCTTGGTATCTTATTGAGGTATTGTTTCGTACTTACATACACATCTTAAACTTTAGATTAATACGAAAGTACACATCTCGATTTTCTATCGTCTTTTCATTTTATTTACAAAGTACGTAAATATGAATGATTTCAGTCCGGTGGAGCCATATTGGCTTGAAATGCTAGATTCTCTAGCCTCATTTCATTGTAATTATGTAACTAAAGGAAACAAAAAATGTAGGAGAAATACATGATAAAAATCCCTTCCGTAATCCGTATATGATGTTAGGCAAAAGTAAATGGATGTTAACATAAGATTGAAGGTTCCACATTCCTCAGTGACCATCAGTTTTTAAGCTAAAAGCAATGTGATAATTATGCTCTTTCCGCCTCGAATGGCTTTTTGTCTTGTTGAATATATAAAGGAATGAAGTGACTAAAAGCTTATTGCTAAAGTTAAGATATAGAAATTGAGACTTTTTTGTTAAAAAAAAAGAAAGAAATTGAGACTTTATTCGTATTTCTTATATGTAAATACATGAAATATCTTAACTACTCTATAATATAAAAATAAAAAAATAAATATATATATATATATATATTATCAAAGAAATAAAATGCACATATATCTATTAACTGAGAAATAAAGCTTATTTAAGAAAATGTTAAAAAAATAATAGTCCTTTACTGAAACAGCGTTAGCTGAATTTGATAGCATGCTAATGTTAGGGATTCGATTGGAGATCAGTCTTTTTAGGAGTCATCCCCCATTGGAGGAGCTATAAAATCCAAACTTCAAATTCAATACTCTGTCGGGGAGTGTGGAGACTCCAAGGATCATTGGCTAGACAAAAACATTAATTGAAAGAAAAAGAAAAACTATAAACTTCGAAATATATATATTTGGAAAAATGCAATTCCTTAACTAGTAGCTAGCTCATACAATTCTATACACAAAAGATAATAGAAAAATAGACATACTGTATAGAAGTTGTTGTGGACCTCTGTGGTAGTGCAATATTTTGAAGTTGTGGGTTGGACTTGGATGGATAGGTGAGAAAAGTAAAGAGAAAGAAAATAATTAAGGAAGAGGGGGTAGCTCTGAAACCCTAGACGAAAGCAACACTGCATTGCCAATAGTAGAAACAGTGCGATCACGAGATTCAACTCATTCCTACTTTCTTACTTCTTAGTATCCACTCCACTTGTAGAACTAGCTAGCCCCCTGCCACGTGGTCCTCTCCTCTTCTTTTAGCTTTATGGGCCTTGTAGAGCTCGCAGGCCCCATTTGCCCATCCCATGCACATGCATCACATTATGCTTTCTCTATCTTTTTATACATACATACATACATATACGAAAATTACGAATATATATGTAAAATACCTTAATTAGAAGGAACATTGTCTCATAATCTCATGTATTAAGTTCTCTTGGTAGACAATAAACTGTTTAGTTCTTATATCCGAATCGAGAAAACTTTGGCACTTGGTTAATATATCTATGATAATTCTAAGATGCGACAAGTATTATTGTCTGAAGTAAAACAATATCGGCGTTTCCTTTATTCACATACATCCAAAATATCCATCTACTAGAGATTTTGTGTTTGTTTTTTAAGAATTGAGAACGTCTAGAAAACGCTTGCGCATTCAATTTGATAGAATCACGTTTTGGTAGGGAGAAGTAATGTATTTGGGGTGTAGTGTAGAATAGGGTTAAACGTGAGTATATAATAAGATAAAAACGTAGAGAGGCATATATTATACAGAGAGTGTGCTTTTAAATAACGGACCGGCTGAAGAAAAAGCTAACGTTGTTTGTCTCCGTAAAGGTTACAAAGTCTCACTGTCACGTGACCACCACCATTTCTCTTTTCACACATCATAATTAATTGGGATGTTCCTCCTTTCGATTCCATATTGGTTAAATTGAAAACAACAAGATTTGAGGCAGGATTAAAGTTTAACTAACAAAAATATGGGAATTTTTTTTTTTCAAAGCAATATAATTATATATATATAACCCCTAATATGATAATATCGAGATTAATTTTAATATTTTGAATATTCAGATTAAATCACCTAGTTTGTCAGTTTTGTCCAAATTATTAAGCTTTAAATTACTCAGTATCATTCTATTAAACTAAAAAAACTATTTGTATAACACAAGTGGACAAGAGACTTGAATAGCTGAGGCCCATGCTTTAATTGCAAGCTGTATTGGGCTTTACGGCCCGTTTGATTTTTTCGCCATCTGCATTGCGAGTTCAACCCACACAACATCCTCTTCGCAACTGGGTAAGTTGTGTGTTCTTGTTGGCACTGTGTTACTTTCTCTCTCGATGAATCCTCAGGAGCAAGCTTCTTTGATCGTCTTAGCTTGGTTTCGTTTCTAAATGTAAGTTTTTTGTTCAATCTATTGTTCATACTATGCTTTGTTCTTTGAAGTGGTAGTTACTCTTTCAAGTGTTGTGTCAGTAAAGAAGATTGAACAAACCTAATTGTTCTAGAACTAGATTCGAAATATTGACCTCATTAGAGATTTGATTGTTCAGAAATTGGAACCTAGTTATGGATTCGTTGCTTCGATTTGGATCTATTCTGGGTTTCCTCTGGCATTTCCAAATATGTTTTGGAAATTGGAATAAAGCTCTTAACCTCGCTTAATCGCTAAAAATGACAGGCTAATCCCGTTTTGGCTTGCTGCCTAAATCACTACTTTTAGTATTTGAATTTAGAGGTGGAACTGAATCAGTGAAGAAGAAGGCAATAACAATGATGCAGACTTGTTGTATACATCAATCGTTTTGTTTCCCTCAGAGGTACTTGGAAAGCTTTCTCATTTACTGCATTATCAGATTGATTCTTAAATGTTATATTGAATTCTTGAAAAATACTTTTGCAGAATCCTTCCGAGGATTGATGCATCCATTGGGATTAAGCCCCCAAAGCCTTGTCAACTTGGGTTCATTGGAAAAACTCAGTCTTATGGGATTTCAAATTTTACACGGCAACGAAGATTATATGTGAACTTGAATGCTAATGACGGTCACCCATCCATGTCTATGTTGGAAGCAGAAGAAGAAACCACCGCTGATAGCAGTGCACAGAGTCCGGAAGCTGAGCTTCCATTTAGCAAATGGTCACCTTCTAAGTACATTTGGAGAGGTTTATCAGTTCCTATCATTGCAGGACAAGTCGTTCTCCGGATTCTTAAGGGTAAAATTCACTGGAGAAACACTCTTCAACAGCTGGAGAGAACCGGACCAAAATCTCTGGGAGTTTGCCTTCTGACTTCTACATTTGTTGGTATGGCTTTCACTATCCAGTTCGTTAGAGAATTCACTAGACTAGGTCTAAATAGATCCATTGGAGGCGTCTTGGCTTTAGCCTTCTCCAGAGAGCTAAGTCCAGTCATCACATCGATTGTTGTTGCCGGACGAATGGGAAGTGCATTTACAGCCGAACTGGGGACAATGCAAGTCTCAGAGCAAACTGATACACTCAGGGTTTTAGGAGCTGACCCAATTGATTATCTAATCACACCAAGAGTCATTGCCTCGTGTCTGGCTTTACCGTTTCTGACACTCATGTGTTTCACTGTCGGTATGGCTTCAAGTGCTCTACTCTCTGATGCGGTTTACGGGATCAGCATTAACATAATCATGGATTCGGCCCACAGAGCACTTAGACCATGGGATATTGTGAGTGCCATGATTAAATCTCAGGTCTTTGGAGCTATAATATCGGTGATTAGTTGTTCTTGGGGAGTAACCACTACTGGAGGTGCTAAAGGTGTTGGAGAATCTACAACTTCTGCAGTTGTCATGTCTCTTGTCGGAATCTTTATTGCGGATTTTGTGCTTTCTTCCTTCTTCTTTCAGGGTGCTGGAGATTCTTTGAAGAACTGTGTTTGACAATATTTTTTTCCCTGTCTTCTGATGTTGTGGTTTAGATAATGTTTCTGTAAATCTGTTGGCTTACATTCGAAAAGATAAAAAGGAACATCATTTTAGAAAACAATAAATAAAATTGCATTCTAATAATGATGTGTGTATAATACATTCAAAATTTGCATTCACTAGCACTTTTATGTGCTGTAAATATGTTATGAACTTATGGCATAACACAGGGAATCCTAGACTCTTCCCTTCACTTGCCGTTTTGCATAACTGAGTTTATTCGATCGTTATCTCTTAATTGCTGCATCGTTAACCTTTTTGGTCCGACGAGGCTTGGAGCATGTCTCATCGTCTCGAGCCATCAAACCAGCTTCAAGATCAGCCCCACTAAGATGATAACAATCCTTCATTCTGAATCAAACCTAGCTGAACAGAGTCTGGAAGAGGTAAATATATAAGTTTCTCAAACCTCCCTGGTCTTGTAACCGCAGGATCCTTCATATCCGGTCTATTAGTTGCACACCGATTATAATCACACCATCTCCTTGTTGTCCACCGCTCAATTCAGATAGCAACTGAATCAATGACAGTTCAATAACCCAAGAACCTTCTCCTGATCCACGTTTTATTGTCAATGCATCAAACTCGTCGAAGAAGATTATATATGCAAGGTGAACACATCCTCGCGCGGCTAAATCGATTTTTCAGTCTCTCCAACGTATTTGTTCAAAAGTTCCGGACCCATTACGTGAATAAATTTTACTCCTGCTTCGTTAGCCACGGCTTTGGCAACTAATGTTTTACCACAACCTGGTGGTCCATAAAGCAAAAACCCTGTCCCTGAACAGAACTCGAATCCTTCACACTCTTCAAGATATTTCAACGGTTTGATTAGATGGCGATAAAACACTTCTCTTATATGATCGAGACCACCTACTGTACATGGCTACATCTTCCCATGTTACACACTTACACTAGGCGTAGTAGAGAAACCTTCTCTTATTGACGAAGGTTTCCTCAAAATCCGAGGTAATATTGGGCTAACAAGTAAAAAGCCCACTAATAAAATATATATATTGGCCATCGTCTTTTTGGTCTAATTCAGAACATTCATGAAGACTATATAATTTTAATTTTGGATTTTAACAAAGTCAGTCTATGTAACAAAACAATAAATAGAAAAAAAATACGAGATGGGTTTATGGGACGTGCATGTGCATACAGAAGTGCAGTGGCAGGAATATTAATTGAGAATAGCCTTAATTGGTTAGGGTACTGTCCTTAGTCCTTGACGTTTGCATTATATTGTCCTTTTCACCATCTCATCGATATGCTGCCCCCTTCTTCGTTTCTAATCATTCATTAGTCTCAGCCTCTGATCATGCTTATAGAAACTGGAATTACAAAACAAGTACGCACATCATGGCTGCATCAACTCTTAGCAAGCATTTGCGTTTGCATAATAACTACAAATTTTAGTATATCACATCCCTATTGTGCTATTGTTGACATGCAAAGTAAATATTACACATATTTAATTTTAAACATAATGAAATTAAAAAATCGGTGTCGTCGAGTATTAGGACACAAGGTTGACAGCTGATGAAATTATCTTTAAGGCTATTTGTGTGACCCGAAAGTTAGCTAGAAAAATTAACAATTCCGAATCCAAGTTGAAAGTTAGATACAGCCTCTCTCTATTGCAACTAATGTGTGCCCATTAATTTGCATTCACCAAAGTTTTATAACATTTTATATATTTACTATGTTTTCAAGCTAAACCAGATGAGCCAAGAGTCGCTTTCCACGTTCCATTTGCTCTCACTGTTTAACCAAATTTATATTTAACTTCAGCAACATATATATTATCAAACAAGATAACACAAAACTATATATGTGTAATTAAACGTACAAGTAACTGAAAAAAAAAAACGTACGATAAATATCTATTCCGTAGCAGACAGACACTTCATATATCGAGACAAACACATCTTACTTTACCCCACGCCTCAAAATCACCTCTTCTTGTATACATATGCATATATGTACAATGGTTTTTTTGGTTAAAGGATATATGTCCACTAGTTAAAAAATAGTTGTATATTCGTATAGAGATGTTACAAGAACCGGCCCTGAAAAATTAGTGGCTCCAAGCCTCCCAACTACGCATACTGGTGTAATAGTTTTGCTTTATTATTAAAACAAAATATATGCATATACTGTATATGAGCTTGAAACCCTCCACCTAATTTACATGTCTTCGCATATACTCTTATATAATAAATAACACTAAAATAAACTCTTTTTTTCTTCCAAACCTTAAACAAAAGAACTGACCCAGTCCAGTACTAGGATATGTCTTAGTGACTAGCTCTTAGACCCAATTCCATATATCACAAGACTCTACATTATAAGGTTGTGGAAAGTTTATTTATAAATTTCTCTATACACATCTCTCTCTCTCTCTACATATTTAATGAAACCATCCATAAATACCCCCAAAACTACAACAAACCCTTCTGCACTCTCTCCTCCTCACTCCTATAACAACCCACAACAAGAACAAAAAAGATAACAAAGAACCCTTCATTTCACTCCCGAGGGTATTATGGCGATTATGAACCGGAGCAAGCTGACACAAACGACTATGATAAAGCAAATCTTGAAGAGGTGTGCGAGTTTGGGAAAAAAACAGAGCAGTGGTGAGTATAACGAAGAACATGAACATGATGGAGACTCTCTTCCTCAGGATGTTCCCAAGGGTCACTTCGTTGTCTACGTAGGAGAGAATCGGGTCAGGTACGTCTTACCCATTTCGTTTTTGACCCGACCGGAGTTTCAGCTTCTTCTACAACAAGCTGAGGAAGAGTTTGGTTTCGACCACAACATGGGTCTCACTATACCTTGTGAGGAAGTAGCTTTCAAATCTCTCATCACCTCTATGCTTCAATCAACATATATTTAGGGTTTTTATTTTTTCTTGGTGGATGACGATCTGTATTAGTCTTTTTTTTAACTTTTAGATGATTTGGGTTAGTGTTTGAATTAGAACGAGACTAACTCTAGAGATGCCTCTAAGAGTGATCTATTAAACCATTTTTAGTTAATTGTCTTAATTAGACTTGTAGGGAGGAAATAAAAAAGCTAATACTCTGATAAATTTTCTCGTTGTGGTGGTGTGATTATCTGTACAACCCATTGAGGGACTATTACATAATATCAGTGAATGCTATATTTCTTCTTAATTATAATTTGTGTTTTTGTCCATTTTCAATGTAATTATTCTTCCATGATATTTCCCATTTAAAGAATAATATAAACCGTTTTTTGACCCCAAAAAAAAAAGAGAAATATATAAACCAAAAAATGTATATCTTGATAAATTTGGAGGTGATGAGGAAAATTGATAATGTGAGAGAAGATTGCATATGGAGAAAATGAAACTTCTCTCATTAATTGTAATTGCATATAAGATGAAATGTATATGAATTGTCACAAAATTGTTTTTTTTTTATAAAGCATATAGAACGTTAACTGTGCGACCTAGCTCGGCCAAGAAAGTAATCCAAAGGATTGCCCTCTCTTTAGGAATGAATCGGCAGTTTTTAGCCGTTAAGAACTTAAAACTGTTGAACTAATAAAATACAATACATTAAGAAAACATTGAAATGCTCATTCCAGAATATTGATTGACAAAGAATTTTAACACTGTGCGTAGCACACACACATGCAGAAGTAGCAGGAAAGTATAATTAATATTATTCACCAATTCTGATGCCCATTTCGAGTACTCAAAATGCGTTTAGTTTGTTATATAAAAAAAAAAACATCGCAGACACTAATTTTATATTTGCTTTTGGCATTTGGTAGCACGTCTGGAATAAATGTTGTAAGCGATCCCCACGAGTCGGATCGAGTTGCTCCATTTATTTACCAGTTCCAGGGAACAGTCAAATCATAAAGAAAAATGTCAAAAATTCGTTCTAACAACTAATTAATATGATTACAAATACAATCATATTAACTTGAAACTATGATCACATGAACTATTTTTCACTATGAACTGTTAACTATAAATCTGTCACTTGAAACTCTAATTATCTCTCATAAAAACATTAAGAAAAAAAAAACTATGATCATGAAATATTTTTTCCGTTTAAATTCTCTTTTTTTACTACATCAAACTCGGAAAACAAATAAATTGGAATGTAAAAAGAAAAAAAAACAGAAGAGGAAGGGTTACAGTACATTGGAGATGTCATATCAATATGTCTGAGAGATAGCACATGCAAGTGGTACCCACAGTTTGTGACTCTGATAAATCTATAAAAAGTAGATCCCTTCCCTTCTCTCTCAATACCCAAACTTTTGTATTCTTCTCTTCTCGAGTTCTGATCGTATACTACTACTACTATCAAGAATGGTACGTACGTTCCCACGTTTACTGTCTTTGACGGCTCAGATTTAGCTTAAACATTTTGTAACATTTAGCATATACATACCGTACGGTACTTAAACGGACGGTCGAGTTTCCTTAAATCCTTACACGATGAGAGAACTCTCTCTCTCGTTTTTTCTTTTATTTGTCATGTATTGGTTGAAAACTCGAGAGTCTAGAAGGAGCCTTAGAAGTAATTTTACAAAAACAGAAGAAACTTTGAAGTACAAATAATTGAGGTTGACTATGCATGTTACATGCCCATTATCTTTTAAAAAGTTTATGAAGATGAAAAAGTCTCCCACGTTTGAAATGATTTTTGGAAGAAAAAAAATAAAAGATAAAAGCCAACGTATCAGTAGTTTTCACCAGAAAAAATGCGGTCTATAGTGATTACAATGAATGTGTATAGACCATAAGTAGTGATTAAAACATTGGAGAGCCACTCAATGTGCATTAGCTGTAACACTATTCCATTTGTAATCAGGTCAACTATACTTCCAAAATCTAGCCGATCGAATTATTTATTTAAAAACTTTATACATACTAGCTTTTTGTTGAAAGCAATGTTTCCACTTCCCTGAAAAATGAGTTGATGTAGACAAATCTGGATACATGATGTGTGCCTGCTAAATTGTTATGTCAATATACGCAAGTCAACCATAAAATGAATTTATTTCAATGGCTTGGCCGTTGTCTTCGTGAACTTAGAAAATATGAGAAAAACCAAAACTGATTCACACAAACAGAGAGAAGCGACAAGGATACTCATCAAAGCCACATGATGTTAACCTGTTAATATCTCATAATCAGAAATTTTACTATTTTTGGTTGAACAAATCTGAATTCACAGAGCAACTTAATAATATATATATGTAGGGTTAATGGTAAGACAAACCGAAATCTTAAATATTAGCTGTCTTCAATGACAATGACTTAACATAAACAAAAACACACAAACACAAACACTTGTCTGATTTTCAGAAGTACCTAATTAAGAGATTAGATCAAATTTGGTTCCAGAGAAAATGTTAAAATATGTCAGATTAACTGGTCGAATAGTTTGTGCCTTCTTTCCGGATAAAAAAAGAAGCGAATCTGAGTATCATCAACACATGTAGTTAGGACTTAGATCTGTATGTACTGTCTTTAGGTATGAAGACAGCTCTCGGAAATATTCTACCAGTTAATAAAAAGATGTTAAGATCTAGCTCTATGCTCATAAAAATTGTCTTTCAAATGATTTTTTTTTATATACAACTTAACTAAATATATAGACAAGACAATGCAATCTAACGTATATGACCATATCGAACCATTTAATTACTTACAGTACTACGTTGAAATTTCTGAAAAGTAGTCACTTACAATAAGGAAGAACATTTATACTAAAGGTTATAATTGTGTGGAAATATTAATTTCTTGATAAACTTTTGACAGTAACGTACGTCTGTGGAACCTTTTTAGACATCATAATTATAGACCGTTGAAAAGAATAGAAGAATCTCTGCCAAGTCTAAGTTATTGACTTATTATCAAAAGTATATAAGAAGGTTTTTCAAATCATGATATAGGTCAGAATCAGATGTATAATAGTAGTGTGTAGGTGTCGAATACATGAACACATGTGAATACCCTATCAAAATCAAATAGCAGCTAGACTGTCAACACATTGATTATCATCCAGTGATCTCTAGTTGCTAAGTTCCACAACTAGCTAGGGTTGTTGCACACTTACGCTAACCCTAATCAGTAGATCGAGTGTTCATCTCTCTGAGACCCTTTTTATTGATTTATTTTGGGTTTTTGCCAGCCTTCAAACTTGAGTATATAATTTAGGCTCGTTAAAGAAAAAAAACAGTAGCTCGTGAGACGAATTAAGTGGGTTGGGCTTAGTCCAAAGTGTATATTATATTAATGTATTTTCAAGAAACTTTTTGTTTTGGTTACATACTTTTCACAGAAAAACAACACAAAATACATAAAGAAACGAGATGGGTAGATTGACATGTACACGCCGTAAAATTCAACACCAAATTGTTTTGTCAGTACAGAAAAAAAAAAAAAACTAAAGTTAAAAAACATTCCCTCATAGTAAGATAAAATAAAAAAAAAACCAAATATTTTATAGCAATAGATATTAGATACAACATAGTTAGATTTATACTCTTTTTTGTTTTTATTTTCTTTACTTTCCTTTAGTGGAGAAGAACCTGCTGAATCCTCTAGAGTGTTTCTCAGGAGTAAGCCCTGATGAGGACGATGATGAGTTTGACTTGGTGTGTCTGTGTTTCGACCCTACCGGAGATTTCATTGCAGTCATGGACGATGTTTCTTTCTCTGAAGGCGAACTCATCAGTTTGTTGTCTTGAGGATTTGTCGAGGTTGCGTATTCGTCTTCTTCTAGGTTCAGGGCTTGTTCTTTGCTTGGGGAAGAAGTGACCTGTTCTGTTTGAGGACAGATGGATTTGAGTTGCTTCCCCAGAAGTAATATAGTCTCTTGACACTCTGCTAGCTTCTCTGCTGCAGCCGCTAGTTCATTGTCCTGTATAAAACGTTCAATGTGATTCAGGAATCATGGATTTTTCAAAACCGAAATCTCTGCTGCTGGATAATAAATGAGTATGTGTTTGGAAAGTTACCTGTTTGCTTTTAGGGTCAGCTTCGGTTACTGAACAATTCGGGCAATTCTGGTTGTTCCTGAAGTTTTGTAGGAAAGTGAAGTTAGAGACTTTTAGAGAGTTTATGGTGAAGAAGAGAGTAAAGTTTAGTTATAATGTTACCTTTGTAATTGCTCCTCGAGTTCTTGGCATTTGGCTAAAGCTTCTTGGTGATGTTCCTTTTCGTCTTGAAGCTCATCTTCCAAGTTTTCAATTCTGCCTTTAAGAGAAGTCAACTCGATTTCCAGCTCCGATGATCTAGTTTCAAGAGATCTATATGATTCCACCATGCATTTGAGCTGAGTCTCGGCCATGCCACTAGACTTTTGAGCAGAGTCCAACTCTGTTTTGACTTCTGCGAGAAGTTTCTGTGTTTCTTGCAGTTTGGTCTTAGTTGCTTCAAGATCTGCTTCACAACTTGCAAGGTTGGCCTCTGCTTTTTCTTTCTCAAGTCTCAATCCTTCAAACTCCTCTGGTGTAAATTTACTAGACTGACGCTTGTGCTCATAGCCAGATGTTCCGTTGCAATCATCTGGGATCTCGGAATCAGAGCTCTGAGAACAACCATTCTGGTAATGTTCACCTGATGAATCTTTCTGAAGTGCTTTGTTTTCCGGTAGAGCAACTTTATCAATGCAATCTGGACTATGAATCTCCACTGGGGATGTGTGATATCCAAGCACATCAATCTTTAGTTCACTAGCTTCGACCAAAACTCGTGAAAGATCGAACAAGAAATCGTTCAAAGTCTTCTCCTTGGCCAAGACTCTGTCGAATGTGACAGAGAAATCTTGAACCTTTTGGGAGAAAGTTCTGTTCTCAGAACAGGCAGTTGCTTCCTTTGAAAGATAGGAAACAAACTGGAATATCTGAGAAAGAGCATCAGCCAAGTCTTGAGTTACTACCTCTGTGTCGCTAACTTTTTCTTCTCGGGTCTCATTTGACATGGCTATCTCCTTTTCTTCTGTAAGACCGTTTACATTAGGTCCATTACATTTAGAAGGTAGCTTAACACCTGCATCTTCAACTGCACATTGTATCTCTGCCAAAATCTTCTCAAATGCAGCATCTTTAGGGAGAGACTGAAGCACACTGGAGATTCTTTTCTTCAGTTGTGTAGCTGGTTGAACCTCAACATCAGAATCAGTACTTGAGTGATCCGTTGAACCATTTGCGTTTGAGCCATTTGGTAGACAAGCTAGCTTTTCCATTTCAAGAAAATCGTCCATAAGCTCCAACTGGCTAGCACTCTCGGTCTTCTTAATCTTACCATTGTTCTTATCCTTGTTGGATTGAGAGAGTTCAGACATCAAAGAGCCAGTAATGCTTCTAGCATCTTCGTTTCCGTCCTCAGACATCGAGGCCATACTAGGAGGATTACTAGCATTTAGACGAGAGAAGATTTCAGCAGGCATTTCAAAACCGCGCTTGGTTGGACTTTTATTCAACATTTGAGCTTCCAAGGTTTGAAGCCTGTTTGATGTTTTAGCACAGAGGTTCCTAGACACTTGAAGCTCGCTGTTACGCTTTGCCAAAGCTTCTTTCAGCATCTTTGTTTCTTCTTCCATAGCCAGTAACCGCTCTGTCAGCAAATCGTTTTCTTTATGGAACTTTTGCATATTGTCTAGTGAGAACTCAGAGACCTGGGACATGTGTGACATTGGAGACATGAGAGGACTAGATGGTCTGACCGGTGACCTTCTCTGTCTATGATCTTGACGATGATCTCCATAGTCTCTGCCTAAACTCTCAACCTCCATTTTCATCTGTGCAAGTGCTGCAGGACCCGGGAGTTTCTTTCTGACCAGAGTGCGTAATCTTTGACACTCAGCTTCCAACTTTGCAATTTTCTTGACACCTTCCAAATGCTGCTTGTTTGCTGATTCAGCAGATCTCATGCTCATATTCTTTTCCTCGTTTCTGATTTCCAACTCTTTAGTAATCACATGAGTTTCATACTTGAGAGTGTTTATCTCCCTTTCACAAGTCTCTATATTGTTCTTAAGATGCTCAATCTCAGACTCTGCTTGAGATTTCTCTTCGCTTATCCTCATAAGCATGTTTGAACGCTCTTGCAATGATCTCGAAAGGGCGTCATTTTCAGCTCCAGACCGAAGCAGTTCTTGTTCGTATTCCCCAATCCTAGACTCAAACTCAGCTCTAAGGTTGTCCATTTGGTTGGTTTTAGTAGCAATAACATCATGCAGCTTCTGTTCATTCTCTTCCTTTAAACTCCTAATCTGCCTCATACACTCCTTTAACGCTCCATCCAAATGCGCTGCTCGATCTTCGACAGTGAGCTTAGCGAGGGTAACAGTTTCGAGATGAGTTTTCAAAGCAGAAGCTTCTGCCTCAGCTTTTTCCCAGCCTGAAAACATCAAAACCAAAAGAGCTAATTCAAAAACATGTGACACCAGAATAAACACAAAATTGCATGCAAAAATGTCAGTCTTTGATCAGCCCCTTTTGTGTTGGTTAATTAAATAATACCTGTGACAGCTTCTTCAGCAACTTTGGAGTGCTGTTTCACCAAAACCTCCTTGGCAGTAATATCTGCATTAGCTGTAGATAGCTTCAAATCCAAATCCTTGATCTGATCTTCAAGCTTTGTAACTTTGTCCTCGTAGTTCTTAACTTCATCTTTTAAACCATTCAGATTCGTGTATTGATCAAATGAGATCTGGATGTAACTTGGCTTCTTCCCATTTTCCTTTTTTTTTTATTTTAATAGATGAAACAAAAAAAAAACTGAAAATCTCAGAATCTAATGAAGCACAAATCTGAGAAATTAAAAAGTGAGATTAAGAGAATTCTGAAGTACCTGATCAACAACCTCAGTCACAGGAGCTGCTTTCTCAGTGGATTTCTTCTTCCATGGCCAACTCTTCCGATCCATCTTCTTCTTTCTTTCTCTTCACAATCCACAAACAATTCAACATTTATCAGAAAATAAATATTAATACAATTGTCTGATTTAGGAAAAATAATTATGAAGTTGCAAAACAAGAAAGTAGTATATAGAAAGGTCAAATCAGAAAGAAAATGCTTAAGGAAACAAATTTATTAAAAAAAAAACTCATAAATAAAAATGAAAGAATAAAGAGATCCAAAGCAAAGAGATTACTACTACCGACGATCGCAATTGAGTATAGATGAAAAAGATGCTGATGATTTCGATGAACTTTGAACACTTGTAAGATGAAACAGAGAGAGAGAGAGAGAAAAAAACGAATAGCTCCAAAGCTCGAAAGCAAGTAAAATGGCGACAAAGGCCATTTACTAGAATCAGTAACTTCAGGGATATAAAAAGCCAAAAAGAAAAAAACCAAATTGGGAAGAAAGAAATGGAGCAAGAACACAAATTACAAAACCAAAAAAAATTCACCGACGTTTTTTCTCAACAACAGCAGTCAAAATCACTCATAAACCAAAAGTCACCGACGCTTTTTATTATTATTACAATACGTGAAGTCATAACAGACTCCGATTCCGAACTAAAACACGAAATCTAAACAACATGAATAAGAAAAAAACAGAACATAAATGTCGATTCGATTATGTAATAAAAATAAATAAAAAAGACTCACCGGGAAAAATCCAAAATGCAGCAGTGAAACCGAATCTTCCCGAAAGCAAATAAAAATATCAAGAGAGGTAGTGAATCATTAACCCCAGCAAAACAGAATTGGAAAAAAAAAAATGAAACAGAGAATTAAAACTCTGTTTCTAGATAGAGAGAGAGGGAGAGAGAAGAAGGAGAAGAGAGTGTGTGTGGTGGGATATGGTGTGATAGTGGCGGTGATGGTGATGGTGAAGTTGAAGTTGAGGTTGAAGGTGAAAAATAATCTATATGCCTTCTGTATCACTTCAAAGCCTAAAACGTAGCAGAGGCTCTCCTTTAAACTAATCGTTCCCTTCTCTTTCTCTTCATTTCATTTTCCTCCTTTTTTTTATATTCTTTTTTTTTATATATATTCTTTTATTATTCCTCCTATTTCTTTACCCTCCTTTCTCCGACTCTTAATTATCCCTTTATTTCATTAATACCAATAATTCAATTTTAGTTGAATTTTACATACTATTTATTTTCTATTTATTCATATATATATTATATATTTACATGTTAAATAAACAATTCTGTTTTGTAAAGTCGAAAACAAATGAAAATAATGCTAAATCCGTATACACAGTAGCCTATTTTGTAGAAGAGATTAGTATATAGATAGGCTTTTTATAAATTTCTTGTCACGATGATAGCCAAACAATGACATGTATCACATGTGGTTCCTTTTTATACAATCCTATTAATAGAATTACTCCATATTCACCAAATAAAAACCTATGCCATTGACGTTTTCGATAACTTTTATTTCTCTCAATTGTGAAAGCGTCTTCTTGTGTTTGCATGCGATCATTATATAGCGATCTATACCGATACGTGTTTTTTATTTTAAATCTTACAATATATAGTGATCATACATACCACTACAAATATTTGAAGCATGTTTTATTAATATTTTTATAAAAATGTTCCATAACAAAACGTGACAGATTATACAAGCTTAAAGTACGAGTATTTATATTTACGTTGATAAATGATAATGCACTTCATTAAACTGAGATTTTGCTGGAAGATATATATGCGTAAATGTTCTATTAAATGTGTTTCTCCTTACAAAATTTTCTGCGCGTTTTTTCTTTGTTTACATCTAGAAATTTGTTGACTCGTTTTTTTCTTTTAATTACTTTTGACTGATTACATCGAGAATGATTAGTGGTTTATAGTAATGAAACCTTTGTGTTTTAACTATAAGTATAATTAAATAAATTTTATAAATGATTAATTATGTTAACATTGGGATATAATTATATGGGAAAACGGAGCACCGAATGGTTTTGTCAATACATGGGAGAGGTCGAGGAGATATTAATTTTGAAGCTTCTTCTTCTGTTTCCACTCGTTTAATTAAAATAAAATAGTAAAACTTATCTCGCATGCACTCAACGAAAAAACTAAAAGGGTCGATTGATTTCTTGTTTTGTTGCCTCCCAAAAATAGAGAATAAATACAAAAAAATGAGGTTTTGTCATATGCTATGAGCAACCAAAAATGAATGAAAATGTTTATTTTGATTTATTAAATTCTGCATTCAGCGATATGGTCCTAACACTCTCCTTACAATTTGCATTCATATAGAGTTTAGAGACAAGCCAGCGAACCAAGTTTGTACACTACAGTCTGTAAATAGCAATCCCACGGACCCGATAGTAAAGAAAACACACAAAAAAATAAAATAAAAATATCTATAATTTCAAAAAATTATGAAATTAATTGACCAAAAAAAACTGAAATAACGACTTAGTATTATTATAGACAATATTTCTGAAGAACGAGACATGTAGAGTAAAGTATAAACGAATATGAGTATTACAGGTCATTTTCTCTAATATTAAATTAAAGACCAAATAGCTTCGACTTTACATAATAATCATAATTATTATTTGCCATTAGGTGATATACTTATCATCTAATATGCATACTGTCTACCTACACATTTTATCCACTTTTTTATTTAGATAAACCAACTTATAATTCAATTGATATAAAAGATGCTCACCACCCAAATTAAATTCTCTAGTACTACTAATACTATTTTGTAATTAAACATTAAACTGTGTCAATCAATCAAATATCAATCAGTATTTCTTTATTAGTCTGCTTAAAAAAATTGTGAACATAAATTAGCTTTTGAAATTTTATATTTTTGAGAGAAGCAAAGGAAAGGAAAAATAAAGTCAACATCCAACTATTGTCGAAATCAAAACACAGCAGCTTGACAGCAAGGAAAAACACGTGGCTCGCTTTCACACGTCTACCGGTTTGGTCTCAATGTAGTTCGCTAATCTAAAATCTTAGAATCAATCCGACGGTTGTGATCATAATTTTTAGCTATGTATATAGATATTCTTAGCTTCACTCTCCCGTAACAAGTAGATATAATTCGATAAACATACTTGAATCTGATTCTTTTATATATATATATAGTATGATGCTCTTTGTATAAGAAAATATCCAAAGATTCTTACTTCACGAAGACGAATAAAAAAGAGTAAAGTATTATAAATTTTTGTATAAAAGCGTAAAAAAGGTTATGATTTCTAAGCAAGTTTGGAATATGATGAGCTGTGTTGAATTGCGTATTTTTTTTAGTGACAACTGACGAATGTTATATAATAAAAATCGAATAGTAGTTAAAATAAAAAAAAGGAGAAAAGTAATTAGCGGTTGGGTCCAAAAGATAAAAAGACCACGTAACGCGCTTTAGGTCACGTGTTATGTCTACATTATCTTAAAGTGTGCGTGTATATCAATTACATACGCTTTATCTCAATAATCATAACCATTTTACACCAATCCCTATACGCACAAACATAAATTAAAGACATAAGTATATCCTATCCTGTATATTTGTCATGTTTTTATCTGCCCAAGACAATAGTTAAAAAGAGTATTAGTATATATTTACATGTAATTAACGATGCGACTAGAGAGTAAAAAACATATATTAACAGCTGCATGGTCGGGTGATGAGCCGTGTGCTGTTTGGACTGTGTCACCGGGTCGAGTAATTAATATGTCTGATTACACTCACTAAACGACATCGGATTACTTGATTAGGGTGGGACACATTGGTGGGCTAGATTCGTATTTAAAATCATCTTTTTTTTTTTTACTTACTTGATAGTCTTATATATGTGAGTGAGTGAGACTGTGGTGACTTGGGTCCATTCAAATAATGCCTTGATACGTGTAAAAAACTCGTATTACTACCTCACACCTAATACGTTAAGTTAAGCCCTCATCGACCAAACGACAAATAAAAACTTACACACAAAACAAAATAAATATATTACGAAAAGAAAATATCCCTAAAACGTGAAAGATACATACAAAAAAACACACACACACAAACACAACAAATAAATATGCTAGTGAAACAAAATCTTATTAATGTTCCTAAAACGTGAAGATGTATACACACAATACCATTTTGACATTTCTCCGATATGTCTCTATATATTTGTCTTCATATTGTGGATGGTAGTTTTATAGTAAATCTCTAGCATATTACCAAAGGAAATTAATACTGAGTATATAATGCTGACTCATTCAACTTGTAGACGTTGACGGTGAACCTAACCACGCTTAACTTAAGATTTTAATACAATTGATTACCGACGACGGACATCGATCCAAATTAAGTTTGGTACATGTTTATTAATTATAAAGATTCTTCTTCAATATTTCAGATTAGTTTTATATCTTAGAAAGATGAGTACATAATATAATGTCAATCAGTTCCGCAGTTAGCTAAAACTTAAGACTAATCTCCTTGTTTATCAAAGGTTCCAATTTACTTGATTTGGTACGGTGACAAGGGGACGACCTATCAAACCGATATTCATATCAATAAATAATATGATCTACTACTCCTAATTAATCATCAATTCTTTTATATTACAACTACCACTAAAAGCTGGACTTTGCTATTTAAAACCAAAACAATGGTACATGGGTTAATATATATACTTATTTGTTTTTTTTTTGTTGAACATTTCTGTGTAAGAGCTTAAGATAAATAAATATGCTAAAAGAGAGATTAATTTAACAGTTTCATACTCTGACTCATTCAAACTTGAGGATGTTGACCATTAACCTAAACACGCTTCATTTAAAGAATTTAAATAGTTTACCGACGTACATGGTTGTAGAAAACATACTATGAAGTTTACATTAGTTTAATTATGTCTTTGATTATGTAGAATAAGGTCAATCAGTTCCGCAGTTCAGCTACTAACCCTCGAGACTAATAATCTTCTTACTTAACTAGCTGATCTCTAGTAGTATCCAAGGGTGTTCCAATTATTGTACTTAATTTAGAACGGTGCCAATCGAAACCACTGATCGAACCGGAATTTATAGCAATAAATAAGTATAATCTACTTAATCATATCAATATTTATTACAAAAAATAAATGTAACTAAAAGCTTTGCTGTTATTGTTTTGTAGGTGGTTGTTTAATTCCCATGTATTAATATAACCGATTAAAAACGTAGATAAATACTGACTTAATACTCTTAACTGTTACCAACTACAATAAAATACAAATTTAATTTCCCTTTACCAGCTAAAACTATATGACAGAGGTACATCAACTACTCACTGTTCATAAAATACATACTATTATATATAAATTAAACAATACACAAGTATCTATTTGGTCATTTTGTATATATATAGAATGTAACTATCCACACAATACTTTTCATAAAAATTCCATCATTATTTATAAAAACAAAACTATTCCTCGAACTTTTATAATACAAGTCCGTGTGGATAACATTAATTACTAGTATATTTTTATATGTCATTAAAGTAGTATCACCAGATTTATTTTCTGTCTGATATATATTAATGTATAGTATGTATCAGCAAAAAAAAAAAAAAAATATGAACGAAAATTCCAAAAAAGAAACGAAAAAAGGGGACACAAAAAAAGGGGAATTACAATGAAGTGTTGGCTCCTTGGAAGTGCAATGCACATGCGAGCCACGTAGATGTATATATATTTACAGTGGTGCGTGTGTACCATCACCATGTGGAATTTTCCTGCACGTTGAGTTTAATTACCAACTTTAATTCCTTCTTTATATGCATTTGGTAGGAACAATTTAAAGTTACCAAAATATCGAAGAAACTAATTTTGATTTGGTTTTTTTGATATATAACAGATTTAATCGAGTAACAAAATGAACAAAAATAATGTAATGCAAATTATAATCCCATGATCAATATATAAAAGCTGTTTATTCGGCATAGTGAGTGGCAAAACGAATTCAAACTTGAGCTTTTGGCTTAAGGATATGAGACAAAAGAGGAATGTTTGTTAAGATAAACAAATCTAACTTAATAGGGGTTAACCAATAAATATACTAGAATTAGTAACACAAGACAATATGCAAAAATATACTCATAAATCTGATCTGGCGGTGGTGTAAACGAACGGACGAACGAACGAGCGATGATTACAAGAGAATGATTTACCACCTCGAAATAGGCCAAGTTTTCATTTCCAGCCTTTGCTTTGTTCGTACGTTACTACTATTTTTTTTATGGGTAATAATATTTATTATAATATTTTTCACAATCAATAGACATTTGTAGAAATTATATTTATTTATTTCAACGAAATGGGTCCCCAAAGAACACCAGCACACAAGACAGCTTTACTCCACTTCTCTAATTTTTTTTTTTTTTTTTTTTTGTAGGAAAAATATTTGCGCATTATCATTTGATATAATACAAACATCATCATCAAATATTATAATAACCTTTCAGTTTTATTTATTGTATCACATTCCTTAGGATTCTTTCTGTAAAAATAGTCACATGATCCAACTTTCATTTTTGATCTTTTTGCCTCCTCTGTTGGCAATCATTATCATCGTGAGCCACTACTTCTCTCTTTTTTTTTTCCTTTTTTTTGGTTGACAAAGCATGCTCTCAAAAATTACAGTGGACAACGCAGAATAAAGAGTGTATATGTAAATATTTATGACACGTTTACATTCCCGATACCATTCCATCTATACACTACTAAGAAAAGTACAAGTAGATGGAAAATTTTCTTTGTGAGAGAAAAAATTGTGTTTTGGTAGATACGAAATTAAGAGTAGTGGAGGAATCATAGGGCCTGAGGGATTATGAAACCAGATGTGATGGAGTTGGGCCATTTATATTGTCATTATGTTTCTACTAAACCCCTCTTGTATAATTAATGAGTAGTACTCAACTAATGTTTGTCTCTTACCTTATTGGATAGTATATTAGTATTAACCCGTTTTATGGTTCTTTCTTGTTGTCAAAAACTTAGCATGTCCCATGGCCATTGATCTACTGTTTATTTAATTTTATAGGAAATATCTCAAGACAAGTCATTTTCATGATGAAATTTATTTGGGATTATTAAAGGATGTTTTAGAAGTATTATCAACAACAACAACAAAAAAAAGTTATAAAATTAAAGATGTCTCTTTTCTTGGATGTGTCAGGCCGCCTAAATTCAACGTACTTACTTTGATTATCAGTTAGCTATAATTATCATTATACATTCATTTTCCCTTTAATCAAATCCTGTCTTTGAAGAGTGATGAGTGTGTGTGTGTGTGCGACAGTGCGAGAGAGATAGAGAAAGAGTTAAATTCTTGTCCCTTTCACATGTTATAATCATGCATTTGTAGTAGTAATGAATTACTAAATTGTTATCTAAATCGTAATTAGTGAAACAATCTCTAACCTAATTAACCCCATGATTTATCAAAAAAAACCGACATTACCATTTGGCATCATCACTCCAATACTAATGATGAAAACAAAGTGGGCTGTAGTATATGATATATCCTAATGACTTGTGCTAGTGTTATTACAATGTCACCACCCAAACTTAAACATATACACATGATACATGTTAACTAAGAAATAATAATAAAAAACCTTTTTTTTTTTACTGTCAAAGTAAAACCATCAACGATTTCAGAAGATAAATAAATAAAACAAATTATGGACAAAAATGTATGCAGGGAATCAGAAAAATTGGTAACGAACATGTGCGTGTAACCTCGTCCGCTCGTACGTTGCAATTCCTCACAAGACAAAGAACAAAGACAAACATAGAGGAGAAGTTAATTGTCTTGCACATTTTTAGTAACTGAAACCGAAACAAAGACTATACATACACTTATATGTACGTTCCATTACAACCACTCATAGTCCAATGTCTCCATGTCCGAACCATCCTTCTTAGTGTTACTTATAATTCAACATTTTATTTAGGGAAAACAAGATGTTTATAAAGAAGAAATATATGAACCAATTTGGACAACGAACAATATTTCCTGATTAAAGAAAATAGATAGTCTATTTGATTTGTGGATTTTCTTTTTATTAAATTATTTTCCATGTTTTGTACTAGAGCTTCATCATCTTCATACAAAACCAAATATTGCCAAGGCAACTTAGGTGGTCCAATTTTCAGAATCAGCCATATATGTACATTAAAACTTTGCTAAGAACAAAATATAAAGAGAGAAATGACCCACAAATTCATCATGTATATAAATCTTATTTTGTTTTGTATGAATTGGCACTATTCTGCAGTAGTTTGTGCTTTATATCATGCATCCATGCGCTACCCTCTCGTTCTATCGATTTTTTTCCTTACACTTCTTTTTTTTCATCGTTATTTCTTTACACAAGAGTTTTGGTGGAGCTAAATTAATCAATTGTGTCACACCATACTTATATTGGGAATGTATAATTTCTTAAAACATGGTTCATTCTTGAATAATATTTTTACTGTTGTTAGAATTAAGAAAGAAAAAGCATACGTCGTAGATAGTTGAAATGGGTCCTCTTTAACTGATATTTTATTTTTAGGTAACGATAAGTAAACAATAGCATAGAAATCATAGAAAATAAGTGTGTGAAAAAAAGAAAAGAAAAGAAAATGAGCGAGAGAGAATGATGAGAAGGTATGTAGTAGTACTGTAGACTGCACACACTTTTGAAGTGCACGTTTGTGTTGTGTCGCTGTCCTTCACCAAACTCCGTTTCAAACCTAACCAAAAACCATATACACAAATCGGTTATCACGTGATTAACCAACGGTTTTGTTTTTGTAACTGAATCACGTGACAACATCTTGTCTCCATCCTTCTATCCCACCCGAACCGAACCAGAACCGGTTATTTCCAGCCGACGGTGACTGTACTTTGGTTTCCACGTAACTCGAGTGAGCGAATGGTAAAAGCCCAGCCCACTAAGTGACTTAGTTCTATGATAGGCCTTGTTTTATTTGAGCCTGTAAACAATCTTACGTTTGTTTATATGTCGTATTAAAATTTTCCATTAAAATCTTCTTTGGTGTGCGGTATGCCTTATATTTATGTAGCTTAGCCCAATTCAGTTTTTGTTAAAAGGAAATTTCTGTTCTATCATACAAAAAAAGAAAAATATCATCAACTACGAGTTTCTGTAACCTTTTTTCCTGAATTCTCACATAAGGAAAAAGAATATGTTAGAACTTAATTAGAACTACAAAGATTGAAGCCTACGTACGTAAATCACACAATCCACGACCATAAATTATATATATGGGAGCTACAAAACCCAACGATGAAAAAGTTAAACTATGTACGTACTATCATCACTTGGTTTATATGTCATTATTGATCTATATAAGGAAACAAAAAAACATAACCAACGTAAACAAATATATAGGTAATTAGTTAGTATAACACCGTATATTAAAAATCATATTTGTATTGCAGAAGTTAGATCGAATCAACGTAAATGACTCACTAGGTAACAGGATAATAAGAAAATAGTTTAAGGTATATATTTGTCAATTTATTTCCTCAAAATATTTTACAGTGAAGAAAGTAATTCCCTGTGACAAAAAAAAATATAATATTCAAAACGATATCTAACCGAACTAAATTCAATTTTGATTACGTTTCAATTTCCATGTCATTGTCATGAATATATGACAAACGTAACAGCTAAACCAAATACTAATCAAGTCTCTAGATAGAAGATAGAGCCAATATTGCTCATGACCCTTACTACTTACTGGTCACATTATACTGTCCGAAGATTTCGATCAAGATCCAAATCCTTCAAAAGTCCAGACAATGATTTTCTATCGACAAGACATGCAAGAAATCCCAAAAAACTATAACAGTAACAAAATAAATAAATATACAAATAAATATACAAATATAGATACAAAATTGACAACCATTTTCTCAGTTACCAACCAAAGTGACATATCTTACCTTCCTCAGTTCCTCAGTCCCTTGATTTTCACCCCAAATAAAGTTTCTGACCTTTAAAGTTGGTATAAAGACATGCAATCAGTGAAGCAGACCCATTTCTGTATTTCTATGACTTTTCACATTTTCGTGGGTTTTCATTTCATTTATTACTTTCCTTTCCTCTTTTAGTTTGTTATATCAAAAAATAAAAAGATTAAAACATATTAAAAATAAAACGAGATCGAGAATCCGATATCGACATCTTAGCTTTATGCACATAAATATTGGAGACTTTCTATGTGCCTATATATCTAGAATTGTCATACCTATTCTTGTATACAGTATACGGTATATGAATTGATTGTGAATTGGGTTCATAAGTTTATAGAGAGATCATTCTATAATTAAAATTACACTAGACTTGGTTTGTCTACTCGTTTCATCAGGGGAAGATTAGTTATAGTATGGTCGTGCTGATGAGAGAAAATGTATTCAACCTATATATCCTATCCCATATATAGTAACTATTCCAATTCGCTAGATAGAAGAAGATTTGTGCAATATATGATCATGTCATATTCTAGTTCATTCATATTCAAGTACGACATGTTAATTAACTTTATATTTAGGAATATTTCCTTTACTTGGAATTGAATCGTTAACGATATATATTTCAAACTTAAAGGCTTTGGATCATATATATATATTTTAATAAAGGGAGAGTTGCTATAATAGCCTATAATTTATTGAAAACAACCACACTAACCTATCAAGATTTTAAAAGATTTGTATAGCACACTTTTACCATATTATCCTTCCACATATATATTTTCCATTTTAATTATTGTAAAAATCACACCTAAAATATTAATAAATGTTCAGAATATTGTTTAAACAAAATTTAAAAATTTAAATTATAAAATCGAAAATTAAAAACAAGAAAAGGAAACAATTAATAAGGGAATCAAATAAAAAAGGAAATATTTTTCAAAAATACCAATCGTTTGGAATTATAAAAGTCATGCAATTAAGTCACTCATCTTCTTCAACGGCATAGTTGCTGTATCCACTGTTCATCTTCTGAAATATTAAGAGATACTTGTATTATCGGGTCAAAGCATTGGTTTATCTTATATTTGTGGTTCTCTAAATCTGATAATCATTGGAGTGGAAACGGTAAGTTATATTTAGTTTGTATTAAAAAATTAGTTTTATTGTGATTCATACCAAATCATCTATTATATTGTATTGCATATTGTACAGATTTTTTTTACTAATATGGTTTTGATTCGTAGGATGTTTGCATACAACTAATGGTGAATAACAAACAAAATTGCGCTCTCAATCTACAGTATTCAATGTTCATAGAGATACAGGTAACTCTTCTCAAAGCATCTTGATGTGGAATATGAAAAGTATAGTTAGTTTGCCATGTTTTGAAGTCTCCATTTATTTTGGTAGATTTGTATTTATCATCAAATTTACTAAAATCTGTACATAAGAGGCAGATTTATGTAAAAGTCTGCCAATTATTAGTAGACCTAAAAAAATATATTTCTTAGACTTCTAGATTAGTTGGTAAAGTTTACAAAGTTTTGGTAGACTTCGGTAAAGTCTACGAATTTTGGTAAAGCCTACGAAATTGCGGTAGACTTTGGTAAAGTCTACGAATTTTCGGTTGACTTTAAAAATATATTTGTCAAACTTATAGATTAATCTATTGAGGTCCGTAGACTTTGGTAAAGTCTATAAATTAAAGATAGACTTTAAAAATATAATTTTCAGATTTAAAGGTTAGTCTACAGAGATCCGTATATTTCGGTAGACTTCCGTAAAGTCTATGAAGTGTTGGTAGACTTCGGTAAAGTCTACGCATTTTTGGTAGATTTAGAAAATATATTTGTTAGACTTATAGGTTAATCTGCGAATATTCATAGACTTCGGTAAAGACTTATAGTCAGTCCATAGACTTCGATAAAGTCTACAAATATTTGGTAGACTTTAAAAATATATTTTCCAGACTTATATGTTAGTCTACGGAGATCTGTAGACTTTGGTAAAGTCTGCGAGATTTTGCTAGACTTTGGTAAAGTCTGCGAGATTTTGCTAGATTTCAGTTAAGTCTACCAAGGTTTTGTAGACTTTGGTAGACTTTAAAAATATTTATGTCAGACTTGTAAGTTATTCTGCGGATATTCATAGACTTCGGTAAAGTCTTTGCATTATTTGTAGACTTCAAATAATATATTTTTCATACTTGTAGATTGACCTGGAAATTGTCGGCGAGCTGAGAAGCCGGTGGTGGCACAACACAAACGTTTTTTTGTCTTTTTGTCTTCATTATGTTTAGGTTATTCTATTATTTACTTTTTAAAAAAATATAAAAGGTCCATTAGCCCAACTAAGCAAAATTTAATATTAAAAAGTCCATTGGCTAATTAAAAAACAAAACACAAGAGACACATATGTTCATTGTTTCCAACGATTTTATTTTAGACAAAGGAAATCAAAATCTATTAAATAGAAGAGCATAAGAACAAAATGTTTAAACAAATTAATACCAAATCTTTAACAAGGATAAATTTGGAATTAAAAAAATCTTGACATTAAAAGTGAGTTATGTAAGAAATAAAAAATGAAGTGGGTTATCATAGCTATTTTTTGAAAAGGGTAGGTTATTGTAGGTAATTTTCCTTTAATAAAACCAAATACTTGAAGAGAATACATCTGGAAACGAATAACGCTATGAATACTTGAAGAAAAAGACAAAAAGGCCGCTGGTTTCACTCTTCTCTTTCACATACGTACCCACTGGAATTAGCCCTAATCCTAATATAGTAAGATTCTTTTCTTATCTCTTTCATTTCCAAAATTTCAAGTCAAACTCTTATAATTTGCGTGAACATGGTTTCCTCTGCCTCTTGCCCTAGTTGAAATAAATAAAAGTCCAAAAAAATCATTGGAATGAATGCTAAACATTAACGCATTAGCAAAAAAAAAAGTTAACGTGGGCGAGAATGAAATTGATCCGCAAAAGAGTATTAACGGAAACCATGTGTGAAGAATCCAATCTCAACGAGAAGTGGTCAATGATAATAGTTTTTACTTTCTTTCTCTCGAAGCACTACAAATAGCATAGATACATGCAACCACGACAATGCTATTTTATTTTTTGGGGGGCATACAAAAACTGAAAAACCTTCCACAATTATTTATTGGAAAAAGAAAAGAAAAAACAATGAGCGCAACGCAAGGTAAAGGAGTGTAAAATGAGTAGATATGAAGGGCAAAAATAGAAAGCAAACAAGTTCCTGTGATTGGATCTTTGGCTCCCAATGGGTCTCTCTTCGCTGTCTTTTCAAAGAATCTCCTCTTCATTTTTTTCTATGAACAGAAAAACTAAAACAATTACAAGTTTCTCTATCTAATAATACATTCTTTTAATATAAACGAATCCACTACAAACTTATAATATAACTCCATTTCTTATCATATATACATATATTAATGTGATTAGTGATTAACAAGTGGCGGTACAACGGTCGTACGCATAGAGAGGGCCAGTATATATGCATGTATGTATGGGCTGAAAATAAAGTTTTGTAAAGTATTCTCTTTTTTTTCTGTTGGAGGTGAATATTTTTAGGTAGAAAAAATGTTGGAACAGATGCCAGATATCGTATATTTTGTGGGGTTTAGGATGGGAACAGGGTCATTTTCATAAATACATATATGGTATTTTCATAACTTTTAGAAAGTATTGTAATGTTTACCATCTCTAGACTCTAAGTGCATTTCATTTTCAAAATAATTACAATTTTATGTGTAACTGAAAAGTGAAAACAGATGGCTGATAATTACACATCTACACAATTGTTCGCCAAAAAAAATCAACTATCTAATGCAAAACCAAGTGAGAAGTATATGAAATGAACTTTGAATCCAAATTTTCCATATTTGTAATTGCGCTCGGCACGATTGTGTCGCACCAAAGGAGTTTGGCCACGACCTTGTGTTCAATATACTACTGTAATTAAGTTACGTTTAAGAGTTTACATTGTAATTTTTTTTATTATGCTAACGAATAAAGCATTAACTATATATACGTATATATTTCACACAAAAAAAGCATTAACTAGTATTATATTACTTTTTAACTCACTAGTTATTCATTTTTGACCGCAATTATTTCGCATTGACCATATTAAACTGTTCCCATATGTTTGTAATATTCGACACCAACTAAATTACTTAATCCGCCGCATATATTCGAATTTGTATATATAGATATAAATATAATAGTAGAATTAAACAAGACAACAATTGTCATTTTATAAAAAATGTGATGCAATTCATTAATAAAAAGGGAATAGTTTTGATAGTTTTGATACTATACGGAAAGAAAAAAACAATATTATAAAAAGAATTAATGAGATATATAATTGAGTTAAAACCATTCGTTATTTCTTCACATGCACCAACGTAGACATATTAATAGTGCTAGATGGCGATTATTATAGTTAGAGATCGCGAGAGAGCAGTGGCAATAATCTAAAACTACTACCTTTAGAGTTGTAGCAATAATTTAGGGTTTAGATAAAAACAAAAAACTCTAAAGAACACATAAGAAAACAATAAATAAATGTAAAAACGATTTGTTGTGTAGTACCGTAGGACTGTACTTTTTTTACTGTATGAAGTAAAGTTAAAGACAAAAAAAACACATGAAAAGTTGAGAGAGCTTACACACACACACAGAGACACAGGCCTAACAGATCAAAATGTGGGCTTATAGTCTCTCCCTCACATGGCCTTGGTCGGACGGACCTCCGATTATTTTTCTCTTTACAAAAGTTAAAAAGAAAAAAAAAAACAGACATTTTTTCCATTTATTGGCAAAGTAATATATATATTTTTTTTTTGATAATTTGGCAGAAGGAGTTATAGTATGTTTAACTGTTGTAGTATGTTTTATGGAACAGAATTGTACTTTGTTACCACTGACCGGTGGTTTGGTTTTAGAATAATGACTGTTTTTTTAAAAAGTAATTAGCATAAATTTTGGATTGTGAAAAAAATAATAATTAGGGAATTTACAGAGAAAAGAGGACAATATTCTCGAATCTAAAAAAAGCACTGAATCAAATCACTCTTTCTTTTTTCTTTTCATGATTTGTCTTATTTACAATTACATCCCCTTTGATTGAGAAACTCGGATTCCAAACCCGGGATGACTCGGTGGCACGACTCACCCACCTTCTACCGCCATCTCCTTTTTTTTTTTTTTTATCATCATCTGACTCGAATGCTCTCATTATAATAATCAAAATTCAAAACGAAAAAAATTAGTACCAGCCGACTCGGTGGTAGCTCAGCCGAGTCAACGACGATTTAATCCAAAAATTCGCCTTCCTTCTTCTGTACTCGTTCCGAATCGAACCGGGTCAGAATCGTCACGTACAGGTTTCTTCACCCCGTCGGATCTTAAAAAACGTAAAACATTTTCACCAGACGGCTTTCTCAACGACGCCGTGAAGCAACGGTCGAGATTCAATCATCAACAGATCCATCTTGCTTTTGAGTTTGATTCCTCCTCCTCCGTTGCATTTCTGGAGGTCTTCGGGACAAGTAAACCGGCTCGACCGAGACGAATCAGACCGAGATATAAACCGGATCGCTTCTTCGAAAACCGATTCTTCGCATGGGATAACCAACGGTCCTTGGTTAGCGAAACCGAACTCTTCCTCGGCTTGAACCAGAAGGTTGCTTAAGACCGGGTGGTTCAGGTACGACGCGCGCACCACGAATCTCCTGCAACCGCTTCCCACACAGACTGCCACGTGTCCTGATGGAACATCCGACGGTACGCAACGGCTGACCGAAGATAACCTGGCTTTGTTGCGCCATCGCCGGAGCATTTGCCTCAGTCTCACAATGTGACGGATCTTGCTGCATTTTACTTGACCTCCTGCCATTTTTTTTTTTCCTTTTGTTTACTGCCACGAGTGAAGTCAAATTATAAAGGGAACTCTGATTTATATATATTTTCTCGAGAAAATGTTCAGGTGGAAGAGGAGGGGCTTTGAGAGTTTTGGGAGAGACCAAGTTTATATAGTGTAGGCAATATATCAATGCCACCATGTTTTTGAGTTAATTACGAAACTGTCTTCTCTCTTTCTTCTTCTTCCTTTTTTTTTTTGAATTATTATTAGTATTAGTCATTGATTTGTTGTTATTTTGATTATGGTCTGTTATTATTTTTATGGTTCTTATTTAAAGTCTTGGGTTTAATAATTGTGTTAGTGAATCCCATTATGGTAAAGAAAAAACTTGGACCTCAGATTTATAAGATTCGTATTTTGATGTATTTAGCATCATTTTTGTTGACTATACGTACACATTTCTTTTTATATAGATTTATACAACAGTAAAACTGACAAGACATTTATATATTTGTTGGCAAAACTAAAGCCATTTATAAGTTGTTGACAAAAAAAAAGGAGATATTTAATTAGATGTGAATAGTCATTCATTCATCCATATATATTAGCCAAGAGAAAACCAAATTTAAGTTCTTAACTAAGTTTTTAACTTTTTAAGTAAATTTCAATGTTAGGGTTCGGTTAAAGTAATACAGTAATACCCACCACATGGGTGGCTAGAAAAATAAAAGAAATAATGGAAACTAATATATGCTTATTAACAATTTATTTGATATATGATTGATAAAACGAAACATATATTTTCATATTGTATAAAATAAGCTTCTCCTTCACCAGTAGCAGTTAAATGGTAACCGAAGATGCTTTTGTATCCCCGAACAACTTAAATTTTAATATCCAGAGAGATATAAATATATGTTTCGATGTACCAAAACACTTGTTTTCTTGTTAGTAGTTTTGGAAATGTGTCCATGCCCCCATGTGCGACGATGCCCCATCTCCATTTTTTTTTTTGTTTAGTCTGGCTTTTGAAAACTATTATTCTCACAACAACAAGCAGCCAAAATAGAAATTTTATCGAAAATATAAGCAGCCAAACTAATATGTAAAAAAGCTAATCATTATACTTCTTGAAATTGAATGTGAATTATATAAAAACAATGAATTCCATTTGCGATAGTTACTCTTGGTCTAACATGATGTGCATCTCTCTTCAAATTCGGTCTAGTCATTGACACAATTATAACAAATTCTACACATAATAATAATACATATGTTTCATCTAGTTCTTGAAACCTAATACTCTTTAAGCCACAATACACATATAGTAAATATTAGCAACAAAAATATGCGGAAATGAATTATAAGCAAAAACATATATGTAGGTGGGTCAATCAAGTGCATGATATGGAGGGTAGGGTGCATCCCCCTCATGCGGTACGTACATACCCCACTTGTTGGATTTTAAGGATCTTCCGATCTCTCTTTCATTTTATTTTTCCCACTTCATATAACCAAACTCTTCTTTGCTCCTACATAGTTCATTATTGCTTAAGATTTCAATAATTGCATGACCAGACCACCCATCGAAATGTATGCTTTGTGCTCTCTTTCTGCCCTCGTTCACTATTTTTGCTTATAACTAATTTGATTTCTACCAAACAACAAGAATCTCTAACTGATCCAACCATGTTGATATATTTAGATAGTGGAAGTGACCATGATTGTACACGAAGAGAAGTAACTACTCAATTAAGCCATTCGCTATAGAAGATCCTAATATTTCCTCTCGCGACTCGCTGTGTTGGCTTCTGGTCAAAGGACAGTCAACAGTACAGGGAACCTCTAACTCTGTCCGAAGGTTTGGTCCATTAAAGAAGACATAATTTTTTTTTAACATAAAGAAGACATTGTGCTTCGCTGTACCTACGGACCATTACGGACCCACGGTACGTCTCCTTCATTGTGCTTTGTATTTTGTGTTATTTTAAATAAATCTTTTATTTTTGTTTTTAGGTTTTGATTTTCCTTAAATCAATTATCACCTTAAGTATTCTAATTTGTTTGCATTATGAGCCGGTGATTAGCCATAAGCAGAGGGGATGAACCTCATTAAGAGTTTTAGTCTTCCTCTATCTTCCAAGCTAGGAAATAACTAATTATAGCTTTCACGGATTATTACGCATTGATTTTTTTTTTTGGTGGGAGAGAGGAGACCTAAGTCTCCATTATATAAAAAAAACTAAAAAAATTACAATCGAACATGTCGAGAGATCGTGATCCTCCGAGCATCATCGTCCAAAATAGAAACCATACAATGAGGACAAGAATCTAATAAAAAGAACCCCAATGGGTGCTTATTACGCATTGATTAGTATCATTTAGAATAATTCCACAAAAAAAGGATCATTTAGAATAATATATTTGAGTTAGAAAAAAGTATAATTACAATTTGAAAAAGGGTTGTAAGAAGTAAGAACTAAGGAGTTCAATTGATGTAAGAAGGAAAAAAAAAAAAGACTTTCACAGTTAACAGTTTGCAGCTGTGTACTTTCATTAAACCTTAAATATCTACTTAGTACTCGTAAATTGATTTAAGGATTAAAAGCATGAATAAAGGTGGAAACGATAGATTAGTCGTACTAGTTAAGTGGTCGTGTGTGTGGCCATAGCTGGCACATGCCATGTTTGTGTTAAGTTAAAGTCATTAAGAGACATACTAATCACTAAGACACTAATCAGGATTATGCTTTGTATTTAGGCAAATGTCTTTTCGGCGTTTTCTGACAGCTCCTAAGGTTTCGCCACGTCTTAATCTCTTTCCCTCTAGTTATTTGTTTTTTATAAGAAGATAAGAAACTGGTTTAGCTCTTTTGGTTATAGTAATTATTAATTTGTGTAACACTAGATTTGATTACATCACGAGCTGTAGAATAGAAACAAAACAGGCCAAAAGCTAAAATGATAATTTTGTTGTGTAAGCAGAAGGAAATAATAAAAGCAGAGGACACAGCCTTGCATTACAAATATACAATTGAGGTTTGATCAAATTTTCGCATAAATATTAGTTTTAGATATAATTGGTTGCTGAGTGAATGATGAACATATAAGAAATCTATTTTATAACCAGGAATTGTGGACTTTGTCCCATAGTTTCTCTACTGGTATTTATATTATAGAGTATATTGTAACATTTGTTTTCAGATATACATTAGCTTACAAAAGTGTTCTGATATACTCGAAACAATTATGACAAAATGAATCAAGAATCTGGAACATTGATTGATGTATAAAGTTAAAACATCTATTTTTTGTAGATCAAATTCAAAACATCTGCATTACGATAAACATTTTATAAGAAAAGCATAGAACACAATACAAATAAGGATTTGTAGAATTGGTTTTTGAACTGGAGGAATAAAGTGGGCACTGACGTATGTGATTTTCAAAGTTAATTAACGAGATTTAATCAAAACTAGCATAATGACCCCAAAAAGAAAACCTATAACGAGCTACCTTGTTAGGACAACTCAACATAAAATTAAATTTGATACTCCAGTTGTGTGCAAGAAAACTTAATAATTGATTAACGAACAAAACATGAATCGTTCCATTATCAAAATCGTATAATTAGAAAACCTATTTTTGTGCGGCAGTACTAAATTGTTAAAAAAAAATTGTGCACCTTAAATAATCCAAGACTTTAATAAAGAGAAAAATAATCACTATCCAAAAATTTTATTAAGGGAATGATTAGTGTGGTTTTGATTGAGTCGTGAAGTACGTCAATGGGCAAGCCAGTTCATTTACCAGCTCACAAAAATTTAGTCTATGAAAAAGTATTACTATAACTTTCGCAACGCTTTATTTGAATCTTATTTCAATAATTAGGCTTTCCATTATCCTCTTAGCTTTTAATATATTATATAGTTTGTAATCACCAGGTCAATTTTTTTCTTTATAATAAGGAACGAATTGTTTTTTAGAAATGGATTAGGATGTACAAAATAAAAAAGAACTATCGTATAGTTTATGCAATAGACAACACAACAATACAACATCATTCATCATTGTAAATAACAACAAACGAAACAGAAATTGCCATTTCCGATTTTTGTTTTCTTTGTTTGCATAAAGCCGTTGATTGTGGAGGAAAAATCTTGTTTTGTGGGTGTGAACCAAAAAACTAAAAATGATTGTTTTGTGGGATTTTTGTTTTTGTTTTTGGGGTATATTAGATGTAAATGTGTATGACATTGACTATACAATACAAGTATTCTTTCTTTTTTTTTAATACGTGCCCGGCTGTTATACTCATATATGAATATTTGCAATTAGTCGAGGAAAAACCAAAATAATTAAGCTGAATAAATAACGATTTACTTACAACTACAAGCAACATGGTAATGCTAATATAAAGGATAACAAACGTGAAGAGGAGAGAAAAAAAGGATGAGAGAGTTCCAACTTCCAAGAAAAACGAGTAAAAGAATACGAGACTGCCCATAAGAGCCATAGTATTAAGACCTCTTTCCATCTTTTATCTTAGTGCAAAAAACTCTGCCCTCAATTATACATTTTCATTTATTTTTTAATAAAATGAAGTCACATTTTGATTATTTGAATATATATATTTATATATATCTGTTTTTATGAGTAAGTTAGAAAACCGTTAGTGGACAAATATGATTGAATCTCATATGATTGGAATTGTGGTATTGAATGACACCGATATTTCATGAAATCACAAGGAGTCATATGTAGTTGTACCCACACTGGCACTAATTGAATGGTTTAAAAGACAAAAAACTTAATCTTTCCTCAAACAATGCTTATTTTGGCCTTTTTAGTCAAAAACAAATTATTTTAAATTAGTAACATCTAGTGGAGTAGTGACCAAATCCGAAAGAAGTTAACACATCTTTTATGAAAAAATACGTTTAAAAAAATTAGACTCTGAATTTCACATTACGTATACGTAATAATGTAATATACAAAGTTAAACCAATAACAAAACTATTCAGCATCAATGAACTTCACATTAAAACGCACTGTAAGTATTCAACAATTTTAAAAAAAAATAAAACATAAGTGGGAAGGATCAATCATAGTTTAGAATAAAGTACGAATGCTTATTATTTGTACGAAAGATCCTTATATCATACTATGTTTTAACCAGAGATTGTAGTCATGTAATGAAATATTAAACTAACATATAGCAGATTAATGATTCGGCATAAATACGAATGTGATCTAAACCAAGATAGTAGAAACCATTTGATATCTTGTATCGCAAAAGGGAAAGTTTTAATGATGGATCGGTTTTGGGCGTAGAGCAAATCATAAGAATCTAATCTTACAACCAAATCACATTTACAGATGTGTATTTCTAACCTTTTTTTGGTAGGTAGGTACTTTTGTGTTTGTATACTTATGCATGAGAAGTCAAAGTTGTATATGTATGAGGGGGGTGATTAAAAATCTTGTTAATCATGGTTGTTTTTTTGAGTCTTAACCCAATCATTGTTTCATAATGATTACTAATGATTGACTGTTGAAATTTTCTTTTGGCATTTGGCACCAACTATATTAACTAATCCTTATTCCCTCTTCCTTCTCACTACAACTTCTCACATAATATGATTTGAATATAAGGCATAAAGTAAATATATGAATCAAAAATTTGGTCAGCCGATTGATTATAGCAAAAAGACTTTCAGATTTTTAGCTCAATTGGTCATGAGTTTAATCTCCTTTCCTTTTGATGGCCGGTCCGGTACTACGCAATGATCCATCTGTCAAATAGTTTTACATATCCCCGGTGATTACTATACTCATGTATTGAAAATCACTTCCAACCTCAGTATGTTACATATCTTTAAATGGTTGTAGCTACCTCAAAAACGTTTCAGTAGAGAGTTCTCTTGAAATGAATACATTTTGGTGATATGTTTGTTTCGGTTGTAGAATATGCAATTGAGAGTTAGCTGATCATCGATAATATAATGATGAATTTGTCATTGTCAATAGATCGTCTCTGAGAAATCATCTTAGGCAAAAGACTAGAGAAAGAGAATACCCACTTCTCACTAACCATATATTCGTATTCCATACCGTTTATAAGCAAATTTAATAATGACAATATATATATATATATATATATATATATATATATATATATATAAAATGTTTCAGATCTTCCAGATTAATCATATGATATCATATAAAAGATCTCGAAGCTAGGTCTTTAATTTTTCTATTTCTTTTATCATATCATCATCATATCAAATATGTCTGCGTAAAAGATCTTCTAAATCCGGCGCCATAACATGCATAAAGAGATAGAGACACGTTAAGATGTCAGAATTGTTAAACACACGAGACAAAAACTTGTTAATAAACTATTACAAAGATTCTTTATACCACATAAAGTTTCTAACCTTTTTCTATATTTTTTTTAATAAGTGTATCACATTGTATTCTTTGATTCCCCCAAATGATTTCAGATGAAAATGTAACCGAACCACGCATCTAAAAAAAAGGCGTTATTGTAACACTGTGAAAGCTAATTATTGGCTTTCATATTGAACTTACAGATTCTAAATTACGTTATGGCTACGTGGTGATATACTGATATGTGAAGCTTTATCACATTTTCAGTTGTGATTGTAACACTGTGAAAGCTAATACTGTCATTACAAAATAACACCTTTAGAGGTTTCAGTGATGCCTTACAACACAAACATCAATACACAAAATGGTAAATGGAAAACCTAAATTCAAATAAAAGGAGATAATAGCTTTATGGGCTTTAAATGAGTCTACTTTGTAGTGTCTTTAAGTCCATCATCCGAATAGTGGACTTACCTTTGGGCTTCGTCCTTTTTTACCCATCAATTTATTAGAGAGATACTAATCAGTAATCAGAAGATTATATATTTTTTTCTGGTAGGGATACTCAGAAGATTAGGTTACAAAAAACAATTATTGATACAAACGAAATCATTAAAGACGTCCTATATAGTTTTGTTTTTTACTGACAAATATAGGTCTAATGTTTAGAAGTTTAAAACTCTTACGTAATTGCTTAATGTAGAATCTGAAAAAGACAATAGTTAGTGGACATAGGAAATAATGAAATTATAGGTTTTATAATTAGTAAAAAAGCATGGCAAACTAATAAAGAGAGTCGGACAAATCTTTTCGAGGATTTTGACTAAAAATATAATCAATAATGAGGTCAAGAAACATAAATTAGCCAAACCAATAATTCATACAATTCTTGCAACTAATTTCACCCCTCCCACCCACTAGCTTACTTAACTCAAACCACAGACAAAAACTGCATCTTCTACTAATACTTATTACTATGAATATGATTTCTTTTACATTTGTGTTTCTGTCTGTTTAAAGTAATAGCCTCTAAATTACCAAAGCATACTTAACATTTTTGAAAGATGATTGAGGACATTAGTCTATCGTTCATGATGGGCAAATATTCACCATCCATCATACAACATACGTGTAATGTATTCTACTGAACTTGAATTTGATATTTTTAATCATTTGGCCAAATATCAGTTAGACCCAAAACATTTCCATAGATTGTCAACATTTAAACTATACAAAAATTGAACCATTTGTGACAAATTTAGTTTACGATAAACTCGAATAGCCCTAAGATTTTCATCTTAAATCCTAAGACAACAATTCAGTGTCATATATATTTAAGATTTGAACTCTTTCTCGTATTTTCAATAATTTCTGTCAAAAAAAAATCTCCAAAATAGCATAAAAACTACATTAATTCCCAAAAAAAAATGGCATATACTTAAACATGGAGTCTCATTATTCTTATAGACATTATCCAGTAAGTCAGTAAAATAGCTTAGCTATGATGATAAGGAATATTGTGGCTTTTAAAGATAATTTCAATTATGAAGAAGAAGAAGAAGGAATAAAAGTTAGAGAACAGACAAAAAAAAGGACTCTCCTTTTTAGTTTTTACAAATCTCGATTCCAAAAAAAAAAAAAAAAAAATGCATAAAAAAATGGTCGGCTTCAAACCCTACAAAGCTCCCACAGCTTCCATGTTTCCCTCACACCACGCCTCTCTCACTCTCTTGTCTCTTTCATTTATACGTACGTACGTATAGTATAGTATCGTATTAGAAATTATAGTATTTACGTACGGATAAAAATGCATTCGTATTTCGTATACATTCACATATCACACGTTTGAATATTCATCCATGTCTCAAGCGTCATCAACTAACACACGAATACGATCAATATAATTCGTTTTTTTTTTTTTGCATCAGAGCCATTTTATGTTATGATCACGATTATTGTGTATATATATTAATTAGTAGTATATATCATGATTGTGTGTATCGATGTGGTGACTGGTGAGTGTAAAATGGGAATGTGCATTATAAGTTATGATTGTTCCTATACTCTCTCCTGCTTGATTATTATGATTTATCCTTATTTACTTTTCTATCCTGTTTGGCATTATTACGCATTCTCAGATGTAATAATAATACAACACCTCCTTTCTTGGTCCCTTTTTATATTTCCTTTTTTTAAAAACCTTCATTGCTTTTCAGAGAGCTTTTTAATTATGCTACAAGAACTATACAATATACACATGCTACAAGAACTATATTCCCATTATTATATACTACAAGGAATCGAGTTTTGAGAGCTTAAGTGATTGTTTTGTAATGTTACTCTATGACTATTGGTTGTAGTTTACATGTAATAAGTTTCTTCTTCTTATGTACGATCATCGAAAAGATTATAAAAATTAAAGGATGGAGGGGTCGATATCGATAGATTGACTAAACCTGAATCTAAAAATTGAGTTAATAATATAGATTCTGTAATAAGACCCACTGGTCCAAAACTGTATCCTCTCTACGTACCAATAGCCTAGCTCATAAGACATGTCCCGTCACTCCCATTATTTGGCTTTTACTTTTCTTTTTTTTTTTTTTTTTTTTTTGATTCTGGTGTGGGTCCATCTTTTTTATTCCTTCGTCTTTTTCTACATAAATATTTTTTATTTTCTTATAAAAATATATATATATATATATATATATATATATATATATATATTTTTTTATAAATATAAATAACATCTCCATTTCGGATGAACCTAAAAAATTGTTGTATATATATATATATATATATATATTTAAATTGAACTAATAAGAGGAAGGTAGCTAGTAATCAAAATAAGGTGAAAGATGATGATACTTTAGATATAAAATAAAATGTATAATTATGATTAGTGGTAATAGAGTGGTTTTGGATAAGAGTACTAGATATGGTTGAATGAGTAGTCTAAAGTACTATTTAAACATTAATTTATCACCCTAAAATATAAATAAACCACCACCATTGCACTATTGCAGATAACTATTTTCTGTAAACAATTTTGCAGCTTTAAAATTTTCAAAGTGCCAGAGAAAAACATGCGGCATAATTACATTCCTGTCGCCAGCACTTCTACAGTTTTGTATGATCCTACTACTGCTCTTACTCAATAACAATTTTTATTCAAAGCCGAGATGAGATAGTATAGAGATATGGATGGAGAGGTCACCATTTTGGTTTTGTGGCGACTCGTGGTCGTGACCTCTTTCTTATAAACGACGTCGTATATATATATATGGCAAAAAGACATGAATCGTTCGCATGGGAGACACGTGGGCAGAATCGACGGTTAGGAGAGATCATAGGGAAGTTGAGAGAGGAGGAGGGACGTGTGTGAATTACGAAGCCCGTTCGAACGGCGTGCTAGCAAAGAGAGCGCGTGCGGCTCGATTCTTACGTCGGTTCGATACGAACCGTCCGATCAAAAACTCTCCATCGATCCACATAGATGCGTGCGCGAAGGCACATGCCGTTATAAGACCTCCCTCTGGATGATGAAAAACATCACGTGTCTTCTATGGATTGGCTACTATTATTACAAACTCCGTTTCAAAAGCCCAAAAAGACAACTTAACCTTTTTCTATCTGTTTGGTAATAAAACCATTTGTTTTTTTCGTTGTAATTATTAATAAACGAGCTTATTAATTGTGTCTTAGAGCATTATTATGGGCATAACCCCAAAGATGGCTCTTAGGGGATGTTTAATATATTAATAATGTAAACTGTTAAATTAAGAACTTCAAATATATAGTTGATTATTGGTTGAATCTCTAGACTCTTAAAATTTTAATAATATAATAATATAAAACATATTTTTGATTGTTAAAATTAAATAAATAACTTTTACATTGAAAACTTATAAAAATAAACATAAAAGTGAATTGAAAATAAAAAGAAAAAGAAAATCAAGTCAAAATTATTTTATGAACTCTTTTCAGTCAACAAGATGAATCCAAAGAAGGAGAATACCAAACACCTCCTCGTTTCACCTCTGAGTATTGTGAGATCCAAAGAATTTTGGTCCCATCTCCATCAGTCTTTTCCATGAGATGATGCGTAGTCTTTCATTTTTTGTTTCAGTTGCTGCAAGACGGTAATCATATCTTGTTGTTAATACTAGTACAAGCTAACATAAGAACGCAGAGGAAAATGTTTAAAACCAAAACTATGGTTTGTAACTCACCTTCAATTCTTCGTGGAGAACAACAAATACTTTCTTCAAACGTTTGTGCCTCTGCAGATTGCATGACATATAACATATATATACAAGTAAGTCATGATCAAGTACAATGTGCAATCAAAACACAGGGAGAAAATGCACAAGTATGATTCAACACCAAGTATGGCCAAAAAGACTCTGATTCCCTTTCAATGTATAGTCACTTCTTTCCACTATCATATTCCTACGGTTTATCTTTTCCTTTGTGTTGTCATGAAGATCAATCTAGGTTACACAGGTGGACATGTTTCCCACCCCAACCCATTCTTATATAGTAATAAGCTACCAGCACACTTAGTTCAAGAATTACCTGAGAATGCAGCAACCATATCTTTAGCTTCTTGACTCCAGTCATAACCACAAATTGCTCCATGTACACCTGCGTAATCATGTGTCTACATGTTCTGACCGATCTTCCAAGTTGCAACAACTTCAGGCTTCCTCTCTTTGACAACCAAAGGTATTGTTTTCCGTAGGAAACGAGCGCTATCACTGCAGTAAACCAAAACAAGCACATCAAACATCAAATACAATTCCAACTCCAACTCCAAAACGTTCATATCTTCAATAAAGGGAGAGCCATAACTCAGTAGTTTCAACATACTACACCCACTACCAAGACACAAAATAAAATATCTATTAAAGGAGCGTCTACAACAATTATTTAGTGTCTATAAGAAAATGAAAATGTAGGTTGTTAATATGA